>NW_019154100.1:16019808-16292670 GCF_002288905.1 Enhydra lutris kenyoni | reverse complement strand
GGAAGCAGGCTCCCTGCTGAGCAGAGAGCCCGATGCGGGGCTCGATCCCAGGACCCTGAGATCATGACCTGAGCCGAAGGCAGCGGCCCAACCCACTAAGCCACCCAGGCGCCCCATTCTAAGTGGTTTCTAAAAAGTAACTCTCCAGTTTGTTCAGCAGTATGAACAGTGACAGTGGTTAATGTAAACCATATGTCTTTCAGTGTAGATTCTTGGGAAAAACTGTGCAGATCCTATCTTTACCTATTTCTTGTCACTTCTCCCTCCATCTTTGTGTGAATGTGTGTGTGTGTGTGTGTGTGTGCATATGTGTGTGTGTTCATCCATCTTAAATATTTCTTTTTATTTATTTATTTATTTTTTAAAAGATTTTATTTATTTATTTGACAGAGATCACAAGTAGGCAGAGAGGCAGGCAGAGAGAGAGAGGAGGAAGCAGGCTCCCTACCAAGGGGAGAGCCCGATGTGGGGCTCGATCCCAGGACCCTGGGATCATGACCTGAGCCAAAGGCAGAGGCTTTAACCCTCTGAGCCCCCCAGGTGCCCCCATCTTAAATATTTCTTAAAGAAACTAGAAAATCAGGGGCGCCTGGGTGGCTCAGTGGGTTAAGCTGCTGCCTTCGGCTCAGGTCATGATCCCAGGTCCTGGGTTCAAGCCCCGCATCGGGCTTTCTGCTCAACGGGGAGCCTCCTTCCTCCTCTCTCTCTGCCTGCCTCTCTGCCTACTTGTGATTTCTCTCTGTCAAATAAATAAATAAAATCTTTAAAAAAAAAAAAAACTAGAAAATCAGAATTTATTATATATTTCATGTATCTACATATTTTGTGTTGTAGCTATGCATTTGTTTTCACTAGCACACATTAATATTCATCTAATCAAGTACTAGCACTATGCTAAGTACTAAAGGGAAACATAAAGGCTTCCTGCCTTCATCATGCTTTCATATATGGGGAAGATGGACATTTAATACAGCACAAACAAATTACATACGTATTTCTTTTTTTTAACCTTTTTATCTGAGAAAAAACACACAGATAATAAGTGTATGGCTCCATGAAATGGTTACAGATTGCCCCCTCACATGTAACCAGCCCAGAACAAGATGCAGAACGTACCCCTCAATCCTGATGGTGTCCTTTCTTCATTGGCCCCACTTTCCAAGGAAGACCATGGCGTGACCTCAGAGATTCAAATCTGAGGTTTCCAAAAGATAGAGTTTCTAATATTTATAGATCAGGATATCTGAATTTCTGCCTTCCTTTGAGAAGTCGTTTCTGGCGACCCTGAGCATGTGTGCTCTGTCCAGGCAGTGGCCTCCTGAAGCAGGAGCTAAGGGAAGGTGTTGTCCCTCCGGGCCCCCTGGGCTCACCTCAGTTTTGTCACTGGCCTGGTCTGCCCACCCAAGAGCTTGTAACACTTGTAAGCTTTTTCCATCTCCTGATCCCAGTTTCAGTGTCTTTGTGCTTTTGACCACCCTGAGCCTTTTGTGTACTATTTTGTGTACTATTATATTAGATACAATTTTTATATGTAGTTATATATATAATATATATTCCTATTTGTTGTACTTATTTCTTTATCTAATACATACACATTAAAAAAACACAAATTTAACATGTTCCATGTACAAAAGGTAAAAGAAGAGTTTTTTGTTTTTTAAGATTTATTATTTTAGAGAGAGATTGCATGTGTGAGCACATGTGAGCAAAGGGGGAAGGGCAGAGGGAGAGAGAGACTCTCAAGCAGATTCTCCATTGAACATGGAGCCAACATGGGGCCCAGTCCCACGACCTTGAGATCATGACCTGAGCCAAAATCAAGAGTCAGCTTAACCACCTGAGCTACCCAGGTGCGCAAAACAGAGTTTTATTACAGGGGCCCATGATGTGGATAGAAGGATTCTCAAAGCTTCCCCTAATAGAATAACAATTTAGCTAAGATGAAAAGTGAGAAGGTAGGCAAAGACAAAAGGAGAGGCGAAAACATATCCCAGGAACTATCTGTATACATTCACAAGTATTCAAAGTACTTCACTCTAACGATCTTATCAATTGTTTTTCCTCTGTTTTTAAAAGCTCAAAAGTGCCAATTAAGTTTCCCATTCTTAAAACTTCAGCCACCACCTTCTGTTGAATTCTCAGATTGCCGTGGCGCGTATTTCCTATAGAAACATATAACAGAAATTATATGTTATAAAAACCTTGAAACAGGAAATTCCGTGCTGCTTATCAGCCTATTAAACAACTCTCCTCCCCTTTCTTTTTGCTGTTGTGAGAAAAGTTTTGGTCCTTGGGTGGAATCTAGGACTTTAGTGTCTACTCTGACCATCAGAAACCCCCTCTTCTCAGACTAGCTTATCAGTTATCCATTTCAATCTTGCTCTTGCTGTCCATCCATGATTCCTCTTTTTCTCTCGAACTCTCAAATATACTCCTATTTAGTTTCTGTCTTTTTAGCTCTAAAACCCACTGCTATTTCCATCACTCCCATTTGAGACCACTGAAAACTTTTGCCTAAGAACCATCTACCTGCTGAAGTTACAACTAAGTTATGGAATGAATAAGTTATGGGAATAAAAGGCACAGTGTGAGGAATGTAGTCAATGGTATCACACTGGTGTTGTACAGTGATAAATCGTAGCTTCTGCTGAGCAGAGCAGTATGTATAAACCTGTGGAATCACTATATTGTACACCTGAAACGAATGTAACACTGTGAGTCAGCTACACTCAAATGACTTTAGAAATACAAAATGGACGCATTTCAAAGACTTTATTCATCTCATTAATTAGTGAAGGATTTAGTACAATGTCAGAAAAGATTCAAAAGAGAAGTAGAGGATGTGAGATCTATAGAGCTATTTAGTTAAGGAATAAAAAAATTAATTTACTAAAAGATACTAATGTGGTTGGGAGACCTGGTGGCTTAGTTGGTAGAGCACATGACTCTTTTCTCAGGATCATGACTTCAAGGCCCACATTGAGGGTAGAAATTACATAAAAAATAAAATTTAAAAAAAGATACAAAAGTAGTTGAGGTTGTACTAGGCAATAAATAATAGCATCTCAATTATGGTATACAAGTCACTGCAGTCATTTCTTTTGTATAAGAAAAGTAGTATAAAATTTTCTCAGAGAGGGGACGCCTGGGTGGCTCAGTTGGTTAAGCAGCTGCCTTCGGCTCAGATCATGATCCCAGCGTCCTGGGATCGAGTCCCACATCGGGCTCCTTGCTCGGCAGGGAGCCTGCTTCTACCTCTGCTTCTGCCTGCCATTCTGTCTGCCTGTGCTCACTCTCTCTCCCTCTCTCTCTGACAAATAAATAAATAAAATCTTTAAAAAAAAAAAATTTTCTCAGAGAATGATCATTGGCATTTCACTCAGTTCTAAAGTTAATGTTTATTCTTAGATAGTTACAGCCTATTCTGATCGATAGTAAATATGAAGTTGAACAGAGGTATGTAACCCTAGAAAATTAGAAAATCTCCAGTTAGGTTATGTCTGGTGTACAATACCTAGCCACTAAATTGAAATGATACCTAATAATCCTTTTGCCTATTCCCTAATGCAGGCCCATGTTTATGACTTAATTGTTCTGCACACATTCTTAACTCTTAATATATTATAGAATATAGTTTAGAATTTTTTCTAAGATATTTAGAATATTTAGTATTCTTTTTTTTTTTTTTAAAGATTTTATTTATTTATTTGACAGACAGAGATCACAAGTAAGCAGAGAGGCAGGCAGAGAGAGAGAGGTGGAGGCAGGCTCCCTGTGGAGCAGAGAGCCCGATGCGGGGCTCGATCCCAGGACACTGGGATCATGACCTGAGCTGAAGGCAGAGGCTTAACCCACTGAGCCACCCAGGCGCCCCTAGAATATTTAGTATTCTAATAATTATAGAAAGCCAAGAATATTCTTTTGACAACTTTATTATATAGAAATTTAAAACAACTTTGTAAAAAAGTATCTTAATCAAAATCAAACATAAGCAGTTTGTTGGGAGAAAATATTTTTTATGCATATCATAGGTAAAGATTAGTTCCTTCAATATTCAAAGATCTACAAAAAATAATTTTAAATATTTCAGAGCCATGGAAATAATTCAGAGTAAGAACCATCAATTTATAGAAACGATTTTAATGGCCAGTCCTGTGAAAAGATGCCCAATCTCGGTTGTTGTCAATGAAATGAAATGATGACCTCATACCACCACCACCCACAGCCATATAATTCAAAGTTTGCACAACAGATTGGCAAAATTTAAAAGCATTTAATAGTATCCAGTATTGACAAGGGTGTAAGGAAATTGCTCTCTTTCAGCTATCAGCAATTCTGTAAATGCTGTGGGATATTTGGAAATCATGTTGCTGTAACTTATTAAAATATAAATTCCCCATCATTTTTGACCTGACAACATCATTATTATTTACTTATTCAGTAAAGGTACTAGAATATAAAGATCGATGGTAGTGATTTTTTTTTTATATTGCAGCATTATTTATTATAGCATGAAACTGGAGAAAGAAGAGCAAATAACATCAGTAGGGATATTGTTGAGTCAGTTATATTTTCCATACGATGCAATGCTCTGGCTAGCGCAAAGAATGAGTTGTAATTGTCTGTATGTCCATTACATTTTAAGATTGTTAAGTTATAGAATGTGTAGTCTATGATCATATCTTTAAAAAATAAAAACTAGGGGCGCCTGGGTGGCTCAGTGGGTTAAGGCCTCTGCCTTCGGCTCGGGTCATGATCCCAGGGTCCTGGGATTGAGCCCCGCATCGGGCTCTCTGCTCAGCGGGGAGCCTGCTTCCTCCTCTCTCTCTGCCTGTCTCTCTACCTACTTGTGATCTCTATCTGTCAAATGAATAAATAAAAAAATCTTTAAAAATAAATAAATAAATAAATAAAAGCAAGGCAGCATTCCCTATATATGAAGAGGTTGTATAAGCAGAGAGTTATACACAAAGCTTTACCTGTGTGTAGATTAGGTTATGAGATTGAGACGAGGCTCCTAAAGACATTGTTAATTTTGGTACTTTGTCATTTTGTTAAAAAGAACATTAATTTTACTATTATACATGTAATTTTATATTATACCTCCGTAATATATATAACTGCCCATATGGTAAAAATCTCTCATGGGGCTTATTATGGAATTAGAATGCCATCTCAACCTCTTACCCCTACCTAAGTCTCCTGTGGTTTGGTTCTCCTTCCTGCTCCAACTTGATGATGAGCAACTCTAGCTCTCTTTAGCTGCATCTAGAAACAATAGCCAACTTTTAGTTTATTTTGCAGAGTTACAATTCTTTATTACCATAAAGCCACCCCACTCACCAGCATACCCTCTGCCTAGAACCACATTTCCATACTCTGGCTGAGGCAGTTTGTCACTTCCCTAAAATTGCCACTTTGATCCTTCAATAAAAATTATGTTTCCCCAGTTATTAAATCATAAAGATTCTGAGGAATGTAGTTTTTTTTTCTTTAATAGAAACCAAGTTGATGCCTATGATTCTTAGATTTACTAAATAAAGATTTTGAGTATGCTATGCCATATGAGCTAGATAAATATTCAGTAAATGTAATTTTTAAGAACTAGAATCCTATTATTAGAGACAAGGGTCATGCATACAATTGTCATTTATTACTTACACGAAAGCTTCTGAATTATTTTGCTTTAAAAGAATTTCAACTTGTCACACAAAGTCTTATGTGGTAAGATTATTTCAACATAGGGTTAATTTACCATGGGAGAAAATGAACGCTCTTCCCTGATTTTTTTTTCCCAGCTCTAGGAGCTGTTACTATGAAAGTTTTTGTTTGATAAAAGCGAAGGAGTTTCACAAGTTTGTTTAGTAACATACCTGTTTAGAATGGTAGGCATATTCTTTGGATTTTATAGCCCTAGGTCATTTCAGATGGGGGGGGGGTTGGCCCCTTGGATTAGAACCTTCTAAAGACATAAATATTTAGATAGACTGCAAGGAGGTTCTGACAAGGTAAAGTATGAAATATCCAAATAGCTTGGAAGAAGATTTAAGTATTTTATATTTAGGGAGAAAACTCCCATCTGAAGTGATAGAAACAGTCTGTCTCTTTCAGGTGATGTATCTAAGCACATTCCTTAATGGAACTCAGAGTGAAAGTTTAGCTTATTTGTTTCAAAATTAGACTTGGCTAGCAAACAGAAACAAATCAGGCATCTAAACAGGATATCCTTTACTTTAGGTCATGAATATTTAGAAATACATTAATATAGATCATTGTTGTTTATCATTATTTGGTAAGAGTTACATTACCTTGAGCTGTGATATGTCTTGATACACATTAGTTCTTTAATAAAACAATATATCAAGAATCTGTATGACATTTTATTCTGTCTGGTAACATGAGGCCATGAATATATCATTTATTATTATCAAGTAAAAGCTTGGATTTTTGACCACTAGAAGTACAACAATTTATAGAGCTGTAGCGTTAATTTTGGTGGTGATGTTTAAATAGATGTTGGCTTTTGATACAAAGTTGCATTCAACTTTACCTGGGGGGTATTATAGTCCATAAACTAAAACCTATTCAAGATTCAGAAAGAATTCAATAGGAAGAAAGCAAAGTTAGTTTCTGAGATATTTTAATAGACCACATGTGATAAACAATAAATATGTCTTTAGATTTTTTATACCTGGTAAAATGTATTTCATAAGGACTTTTCATCAGCTTGCAAATTATGCAGTAAAATGTGTAGTCATATAACTGTTCTACTTGTGATAGTCTTTTAAAGCTTCAGTGAAGGAACATTAGTGTAATTGCAAAAGAATGATGAAACAACTGGTAAAAGTTCTACTCTACATTACCATTTATGAATGCAGATGAAATAAAGAGGTGGAAGTGTTAATTTCTGAATTATCATTGGCATGATCTTTTTTTCTGGTTAGTTTGATTTATAGATTAATACATTTAAGGGTTAGACATAAAGAATTTTTGTTGACAGACTGCATATGTGCTTCTTTTTTTTTTTTTTAATATTTTGTTTATTTATTTGACAGAGAGAGAGATCACAAGTAGGCAGAGAGGCAGGGGGAAACAGGCTCTCTGCTGAGCAGAGAGCCCGATGCTGGGCTCAATCCCAGGACCCTGAGATCATGACCTGAGCCGAAGGCAGAGGCTCAACCCACTGAGCCACCCAGGCGCCCCCATATGTGCTTCTTTCATGGATAAAATATTATTGGCTTTTCCCCACCTTTAGTGGGCATTCCCAGAGCTATGGTAAGTTAGATGGAATGAAAATTTATTTTTGTCCTACTGTAAGGCACAAAGATGAATTTGTTTTTGAGTACATGCTCCTATAATCAAGTCACTCGAGATGAGAAAACTCATAAAATGATAGTCAGTGCTCAAAGCTAGGGGTTAGATTTAATTCTCCTATATATGATTTTCCCCCAAAACAAATCAACATATTTTCAAAAGCTTCAGGGACCCATTGTTTGTGGAACTTGGCACTGTGGAGAGTGATTTAATTATTTCATGGGAAAAGTTGAAAATGTGAAGTTACGTTAGTAAGTAAACATTTATTAAGCATCTGTCACAAACTTGGTTTTGTGGAGAACATTCCAAAACAAAACAAAAGTATGTAAGTTGTAAACTACTGACATACAAAGTAGCAAAGCTACGCACAAGGGTGATAGAAATGCAAAAAGGAGAGTTATTGCCCAAAACAGATTGTTTCAAAAGAATCTTTCAGTAGGAATGAGACCAAGAATTTGGCTGAGTTTCAGCAATAATAATATGGAGGGTAAATTACACATGTGAATCCTCAGAGACTTCAGTGACAGTAAGTGGTACCATAGTTATGAAACTTCCCCTAGCATCCCAGGATTGTTACAGGAGAGGAAAAAAGCTCTTGATGAATTGTGATCATTTAAGTCCTTTGATTTTTTTTTTTCACATGCAGGTGTAAAAGTATTTATGTCTTTGTAATTATCTTCCCAGAACTAAGCACAGTTCTTAGTAGGGAAAAATCATGGTGGTAATGAGATTGCAGACAATGATTAATTCCCCCCTACCCCCGAAAACAGAATTTGGTGGTTGTTACTAACCTGAGTTAAATAACATAGAGTATCTAAGAAACGTAGTTTGACATATAGGTCAACTTTTTTTTTTTTTTTTGTAATGATGTGATTCTCCTGATTACTGAATGTACCACAAGTGTGCTAGGCCCAGTGAACTTTAAAAAAGTACAAACTAACAAACAGCAAACTGGCTGGTTGAGGAGGTGTGCTATGTCAAGGAATGACAATGCAGAGCGTCATGTGATTAGAGTCGAATTATCAGTTGTGCAGAAAAAAAAAAAAAGTAAGCCCAGAAAGGCAGCTAAGTTATGTTGAGTTGCATTTGTTGCAACTTATACTAACAACAGCAATATAGAACTGATATGGTAGTGCTAGTATGAAATAAATATGAAAACCTAAGAAACGCAAGAAAAATGGGTTTGGAATGTTTATTGAGTTCTAGCTTTACTCTTCTTAGTGGTCAAGGCAAAGATGTAGACCTGATAGTTATGAGTCTTACTATTTACTCAAATGATTCTTAATAGTGTGTTAGGAATGATAGTTTCTTTTTCCCAATACTGGCCATTTTGAGATAAGATGATGTGCACATGTGGGTATACACACACAAATTTAAAATATTTGCTATGTATTCACATATTCATATAAATTTCATAATGATTTTTATGGACAGTTATTGAACAACAAGATTAACAATGGTCTTGGTAGTTTTGCATGATTTATTTGTATAACGAAATGGGTAAGCACAAGACATATCAACTCACAGTTAGAAAAGGCAGTTTTTTTTTTATTTTGTGGAGGCGTACAAATTGGTATATTTCAAATATATTGTTAAATCATCTATGTGGTTTAAAAAAAAGGTAGGATGACTTCTAAAAAGTGAATGGTCAATGTTTTCCTAGATTTTAGGCTACAAGCAGATATAGGAAGCAGAATTTTTCTTACGAAATAAAAGAAGTAACATTTGGCATTCAGTGAGGATGTTTAAAAAGAATAGAAGGTCCTAGATAACAAGTAGCTTTAGAGGAATGACATTTATTTTGTCTGTGGTTTGTAGAGACAGCTTCATTTCTTCATAGTCCTTTTAATACAATGTTGATCAACTATTGTTAAATTAAATTATTCGTTGTATGCTGTCCCTGGCTTTCAGGGAAATTCATCTTAACTCCATTATATCTACTTAACTTCTTAATGACACACCAAATGCCTCTCTAGAAAATGGGTATTAATTTTTAAAACAAGAAAAATCTGTTTTTTCATCAAACAAGATTTTAAAAAAAGAGTTTGGAAAGGGAAGATACTACAAAGTTATTTTCCATCCTACTTTGGAGAAACAACTTGAAAATTTACATTAAGGGGACTGTGCAATCTAAAACTTGATATTGTATCTAATAATAAACCTATGTGGGGAGTTTGCTCTTGAATAATTCTTTGGAGCTCAGGGTACAATGGATTTTGCTGCAATAGTTGCTTTTTTCAGTAACACTTTAAAAAAGCAGTATTTCAGTTGACTTTAGACATTTGTGGCAATACTCCCTCACTTTTTTGTCATGTATGTATAGTATTATCAATTATATATTAATAGTTATATGATAAATTAATATTGTATTTTCACTGTACTGTAAAATAGTGTAGTATTTTTTTCTCATAATCTCATGATGAGATTTTGCAGGCAAAAAAATTGGGATTCTCATACATTAAGTACATCTCCTACATTAATATAAATGAATAAATACAAAACATTTATATTATTTACCAAATGGATTAATTTGAAATGTGGAAAATATATTCTATTTCCAGTGCTAAGCTATGTCAACTAATTTGCCTTCACAAAAAGTACATTATAGTAAATGCATATCTACTAAAATGATCCATTAGTTCAATTATGGTAAAATAAATCCTGATTAAAGGAAAGTGGGTGAGACAACTGAAGACTATGTGGTAGAGCAGAGAAACTCAGGTCCTAATTTTCTGAACATTTTTAAAACAGGTTTCTTGAGAATAAGTTTATGTGTGTGTTTAAGTGGTACAGCAAGATTAACTAGGTACATCTTTTCATATTCAACTATTGCTATACATTGGCTGGACTAGTAGAATTTTATTTGTAGAAAGTATAACTGTTTCTAAAATTTTTTAAAAGTTGGGGTTGTGGGGCGCCTGGGTGGCTCAGTGGGTTAAAGCCTCTGCCTTCAGCTCAGGTCATGATCCCAGGGTCCTCGGATCAAGCCCCACATCGGGCTCTCTGCTCAGCGGGGAGCCTGTTCCCCCCACCCCCGCCCCGCCTGCCTCTCTGCCTACTTGTGATCTCTGTCTGTCAAATAAATAAATAAATAATCTTTTAAAAAAATTTTTTTTTTTAATTATTTGTCAGAGAGAGAGAGAGAGAGAGTGAGTGAGCACAAGCACACAAGCAGGCAGAGGCAGAGAGAGAAGCAGGCTCCCACCCAGCAAGGAGCCCAATGCGGGACTCGATCCCAGGACCCCAGGATCATGACCCAAGCTGAAGGCAGTGACTTAACCCACTGAGCTACCCAGGTGTCCCATAAATAAA
Organism: Enhydra lutris kenyoni; assembly: GCF_002288905.1. NCBI lineage: Eukaryota > Metazoa > Chordata > Mammalia > Carnivora > Mustelidae > Enhydra > Enhydra lutris. The sequence goes on along the minus strand of NW_019154100.1, from coordinate 16,282,044 downwards.
AAATCTTAAAAAAAAAAAAAAGTTGGGGTTGTTAGAGCATGTGGCTCTTAATCTAGGAGTCCTGAGTTCAAAACCCACATTTGGACTATAGCTTACTTAAAAACAAAAAGCAAAAAAAACCTTAGTCTCAAGAGGTCAGTCCTCTTAAATCTGTTAATAAATATTTACAGCTCACTAGTGTATATTTTCGTTTCCTTCTTAGTAACTCAGCATTCTATTTTTTTTGTATTTTGATTAAGTAATACAATTATTGTTCCATATTTGTGTAATAACTACCTGTGTGTTATCTTACAAATAAGTTACTAGTGGAATATGTAAATGGTGCCATTACTGAATGCTACCAATTACATTTTCTTTAAAGAAACTGAATGACTTTTTTTTTTTTTTCTTGAAGTATAGTTGACACACAGCATTGTGTTGGTTTCAGGTGTACAGCATAGTGATTTGTCATCTCTATATGTTATGTTGTGCTCACTGTGGTGTAGCTATCAGCTGTCACCATACAGCTCTCATAATACCATTGATTATATTCCCTGTGCTGTACCTTGTATCCCCATGACTTAATCTATAACTGATAGCCTGTGTCTCCTTCTTCATCCATTTTTCCCATTCCCCCATCTCCCTCCCCTCTGGCAACCACCAGTTTTTCTCTATATTTATGGGTCTGATTCTGCTTATTAGTTTGTTTGTTCATTTGTTTTATTTTTTTAGATTCCACATGTAAGTGAGATCTCATGGTATTTACCTTTCTCTAATTCTTTTTGCTTAGTGTAAGACTCAAGATACATCTGTGTTGCTGTAGATGGCAAGAAATTATACTTTTTTATGTCTGAACAATGTTGCATTGTGTGTATATATATTATATATACATGTACATCTTGTATACACACACACCACATCTTATTTATTCATTCACTTATGGATGGACATTTATGTTGCTTCCATATCTTGGCTATTGTAAGTAGTGCTGCAGTAAACATAGGGGTGCATATACCTTTTCAAATTAGTGTTTCTATTTTCCTTGGGTAAATTCCCAGTAGTGCTATAGTGGATCACATGGTATTTTGATTTTTAATTTTTTTTGAAGAAGGTTCACACTTCTTTTTTTTTTGGTTCAAAATAGTTGCACCAATTTCCCTTTCTACCAGTAGTGCACAAGGGCCCCCATTTCCCCACTTTCCAACATTTGTCATTTCTTAATTTTTTGATTTTAGCCATTCTGACAGGTGTGAGGTGACATCTCATGGTAATTTTGATTTGCATTTCCCTGATTATGAGGGACGCTGAGCATCTTTTCATGTGCCTGTTGGGCATTCGTATATCTTCTTTGGAAAAACATCTCTTCAAGTCCTCTGCACATTTTCAATCAGATTATTATTATTATTATTATTTTGGCGTTGAGCTGTTTAAGTTCTTTATTTTGGATATTAACCCCTTCTTGGATATGTAATTTGCAAATATATTCTCCCATTCCATATTTTTATACAAACTGCATATGGAATTTTTATATATGTTACTAATAGAATACATAAAGAGTGAAATAATGTCATTATTGAATTCTCTGATTATATTTCTTTAAAGTAACCAAATGATAATTAAACAATTTCATTCAATTCAAAGAACTTCAGCAATGAATTAATAACTTTGGACTCTAATGGTAATTGCCTAGCGATAATGGAGCTCAGAATTAGTTTTAAGCTGTTCTGCCTTGTCATTTAAAGCATGTGCATATACATACATCTATATCTATATATATAGAATTAGTTTTAAGAATTAAAATAGATATATACATATATCTATATATATATATGCACATGCCTTAAATGACAAGGCAGAACAGCTTAAAATATATATATTTATATATATATGCACATATATATATCAATAAAGAATATACAATTTATTTAGTATCTATCCTAAATCAGGAGCTGTGCTAGGCATCTGAAGCATAAAATAAGACAGATACTTTGCTGGACAACTTTCTGTAAATTCTAATTCTAGAGCAGGTGAGAAAAATACACTACATATATCCATACTAACCAGCTGGTAGTATTTGCCCCTAGTGCTGTGTGAAGAGGGATTCTGAGACTGCCTCTGGGCTCAGTAGTAAACTATTTTATTTTATTTTATTTTTTAAAAAGATTTTATTTATTTATTTGAGAGAGAAAGAGAGTGAGAGAGAGCATGAGAGCAGAGAAGGTCAGAAGGAGAAGCAGACTCCCCATGGAGTCGGGAGCCCGATGCGGGACTCGATCCCAAGACTCTGGAACCATGACCTGAGCCGAAGGCAGCTGCTTAACCAACTGAGCCACCCAGGCGTCCCTATATGATAGATTCTTACATTAAACTGTAGAAACGACCTACGATGTTCAATTTTTCATCCTTTACAAACTCATATTTATTTTTGGATCTAATGAATCACCACTTTGCCCTTTGCTTCACAGAGAGCTTAGGGAGGTTAATGTTCTTGAGACTTTCAGGCCTGTCTCAATGTAGTTTTATTTTGGGCAAAGTGCCATACTGATGATAGAAGTTTTAACAAAAACCATTAGAGAGTGCTTATATTTCAAACTTCTAAAGGTTGTTTAAGTTGAAAGTACGAGAACTAAATGGGTAAATATTAAAATTCATTTTGAAAATGATCAGCTAATGTCTTCATCATGATGTCCATCTTTATATATCTCCATAGATAGCAATTAACATAATAAGTATGTTAATATTTTTACAGAATCTGAAGAGTGTTGGGGCTTAGTAAAGGCTCGCTAAATGCCTGTTAATGATTTGGTAGATAAGTGATCTGTGTGTGCCAAGAGTTTTTTGTTAACATTGTGCTGTGCATGTTTTGTAAAAAACAAGAAGCCTAGCCTTTCTAAGTTAGTCCAAATTCTAGGTAATGTTAGCATACCAAACATCTGGGCATATTAACATTACCCAAAACAGAAAACAATAAGCATGTTATAAATAAGTGATAAACTGTATGGCACTGACCTTAGGAGAGTAGATCAGACTAGAGTGACTCATGGTAGCTAGAGATGAAGATTGTCAAGGTCAGATTTAAATTAGTTTTTGTCAGAATTTTTATAATGAGAGAAAAATGACAAAATATTTTTTTTCAAAGACGGGAAAATATTCCGCACAGAAGGCCAAGGTATTTTCTAAAGAATTAACTCATTAATTCATATGTTCATTCGATTTCACTCATTTACTCAATGTCAGAAAGAAATTGCTTGTGCACCTAGAGTGCAGGTTATAGGAAGCTCCAAGTAGGTTAATCAGGGGAGAAAAGAGAGCATATCATTTAAGATATCTGCAGGATACCTACACAAAGATCCCTAGTTAATAGATGACTCTGTGGGCTTGGATGTCAAGTGAAAATGATGGGCTGAGATTAGTGGAGGAGGTATTTTCACCTGGTTAATTGTAGAATCCAAAGATACAAAGTGAGATCATTCAGGGAAAGACATGTAGAGCCAAGACTGGCAAGATACAACTCTGGGTCAGGATGTTGGGTAAAGAAAGAAAATTTGATAAAGGAAATTACAAAAGCTTGTATTTAGATAAGATCGATTGTGTTTTTTTAAGAAGTAAAGTGCTTAATGTTTCATATGAATTTATTTAAGAATGGGCATTAATAACGGTACTATGATACAGCATGTTAGCTTAAACATTTTTCTAAAAATGGAAAGAATATTCCCATTTTAGAAGAATGTATGCTCAATTACAAAGTTGTAATAAAATGCATTACTTAAAAAGAAAGCAACAATATTTTAAACTTTAAAATGTATAGGAAATTATGGACCCAGTTAAACCTGGAGTGTTTAATCCTGTCAAAACATGATAGAGTCTCAAAGTCTCCAAGATGGGTCCCAAAATGAAGTAAAAACTCAACACTAAGTTTTTAATTTAATTTAATTTTCTAAGAATTTACATAGGTTGTTTTTAGTTCTTCATTACAAATTTTGATGAGGAACTTTTTTTTTGGTATATAATATTATCTTTGGCAATGTGCCATTGCTCAATTTCTGTGGGCTTGGTTATTTTAGTAATTGCCATCTCAACATAGAATTTATAACGTTTTGGGACGCCTCGGTGGCTCAGTGGGTTAAGCTGCTGCCTTCGGCTCAGGTCATGATCCCAGGCTCCTGGGATGGAGTCCCGCATCTGGCTCCTTGCTCAGCAGGGAGCCTGCCTCTCTTTCCGCCTCTGCCTGCTTGTGTGCTTTCTCTCTCTCTCTGACAAATAAATAAATAAATAAATATCTTTAAAAAAAAAAAAGAATTTATAACGTTTAGTTATGAAGAATTCTGACAATGTTTAGATTATAATATCTAGAGGGACTGCCCTTGCAGTTTGACAAAAATGTTCTATCTTTACCTCTAAGCCAAACAATGACGAGGCTTTCTTTCTTCTGATTTCCTCATGGAGCTGTTTTATTTGTTCATCTTCCCTGAGAAATTTAAAATTTGTATTTATACAAGGAAGCAGTGAACTAGCAATTTACTAACATTGATCGAATGTTTAAATATGGAACAGAGAGTGTGAGGATTCTTAAGCCTTTACTTTAATTTCACAATAGCCCTTAGAGGTAGGTACTCTGGCCTCACATTATATTTAAGAGAGAAAATACAGCCTTTTCCACTTTTACAGAAGGCAATTGGAAAGTGGAAAAAAAATCAGAAAGGCTGGAGGGAAGAGAAATTGTTCATCAAAGGCAAAATTGTGTGAAGAGTTAAAGGAAAGAAGGTGGGAAGCCAAGAGGTGGGGGAGCAGAGCTGATGTAGGAAAGATGTTAGGGTTCGAAGCTGACAGCCAAGAAAGAATTCTTGAGATGTCTTTGGTGCAAAAAGATGATTTTATTAAAGCATGTGGGCAGGACCCGTGGGCAGAAAGAGCTGCCCTGGGGTCCTGAGGTGTGGCCCATTATATATTTTCCTGTTGGGAGGGAGTTAGGCATAGCGTAAGTGTCTAAGGAATTTTGGAAGCAAGGTTTCCAGGACCTTGAGAGGGCTAGCTATGGTTGGGAAAAGGTCATTTATTATTGTTTAATAAAACCTTAGTCATGAGACCCTTCAGATGTCTTTTGGTGGATATACGTTTGGGGGATGATTGCCAACATGTATATTGGGGGGCTTAGAGATAAAGGAAGTTTCCAAAGGAATTTTGGTACATTAAAGTAGACTTACAGGGTCCTGTTTGGGATGGGGGGAGGGGTTGGTCAGGTTTGGATTGCCTTTTGCCCTTAGCAAAGTATTAACATTGAGGCCATTGAGTCCCTAGAGGAGTGTCACTCTGCCTGTTTCAAGGACTTGTCAGTGGGCTCTCGGTAGTAAGGAAATTTGGTAATTTTTCTTCTGCCTTTGATTCCCACATTATTAGAGCCAGGGGCTACTGTGAGTATGAGGTTTCTGTAGGAGAGTCAGTGCAGGAGGTGACAGAGACAGTGACACTTGGGGAGCTACCAAAGGGAGCAGGGATCACGCGGATGTTTAAGGGATGTGTGGCTCTGGAAAATGTGCGCAATAGCTCCTCCTCCTGTGTTTTACCCCAAAACCTTCCATATGATCCGCATTATTTTCAATGAAAGACTCACTCCAGCCTGGGGTCGGGGGTGGGGAGGGTAGGGAGGTGGGGGTGGGGTGAGAGGGTGCCGTTCTTAGATCAGAGCCAGAAGAAGAACACTTATGTGGGGATTACAGGATTATGTGATGATGACACGCAGACACAGAGGTGTTAATTTGGATTCAAAATGGAATCCTAGGTCTGACTCCAAATTTCATACTTCTGTTACCACTTCACTTTCCATACAATTTGAAATGAGCTCGAAATCCAAGGAGAATACCGTAGGGACACTACTTTGTGATGATACTTTAGGTAGTATTCTATTAACAATGTCTGACTAGACAGCTGATTTGATTGTTTTGGCAGATATCTGTTAGAATTAGACATCAGTCAAGAAATCAGTGCTAGTTGTTCTTGCATACATATTGTAAGAAACGGTATTTCCTCCGCTCTGCTGATAATATTTATAAAGATGGTTCTCAAAGGAGTAGATAGAAGTCTAAATTCATGTCACATGCTCTTAAATGTAAAGGAGAAAATATGATTCATTTGAGTGAGTTAGAGGGGTTAATTACATTTGCTTTTAATAATTTATAAATATTTAGAGCTTTATTATTATTTTCCACACATACTGTTAAGCAAAGGAGTTTGAAAATGTAGTGCTCCAACTTCAGAAAACACACTTTTTACATTTAAGGAGTAACGTAGGGGCGCCCTGCTCGGCGGGGAGCCTGCTTCCTCCTCTCTCTCTCTCTGCCTGTCTCTCTGCCTACTTGTGATCTCTATCGGTCAAATAAATAAATAAAATCTTTAAAAAAAAATAAAGAGTAATGTAGCAAGTGCTTTCTCAGTAAAAGGAAATAAGACATGTCAAGAATTTATTACTATAAAAACATGTAAACAAATAATGGCCTTAATTAAGGCCTGGCCTTAATATATTTTATGTGCTGCATTAAGAAATTAGTTCTTTAAAGCACTCAAAACACAAAATATATGACATTTCAGAAAAACAGTTTGATTAGAAAATGGGTATTTTCTGAAACACTGCTTAATGTATGTGAATGTATTAAGAAAGAGGACTGCTGTTTTCAGATAATTAGCTGACCTATCAAATAGTCACCAGCATCATAAAGATCTACTCCACCTGAGCTTATGCATAACGATATCTAAAAAGTGCCAGTTCGTGTTGCAGGGGCTCTGTAGCAGGATTTCTCAACATTGGCACTATTAACCTTTTGGGCCAGACAGTTCTTTGGGGCTCGTCATGTGCTGGCTACGTAGCGGCATCTCTGGCTTCTACCTACTAGATGTCAGTAGCATCTCCCACATCCACCCCCACTATTGTGATGATCAAAGCTCTCTCCCAGCAGTGCCAAATGACTCCTACCGGGCAAAATAGTCTCAGGTTGAGAACCACTGCTCTATAAAAATCAACACTTAACTCCATTTGAGCTACCTTTAGACATTATTTTAAGGTATTTACCTCTGTTCTTCATAATTATTACAAATAATTTAGGCAGTCTATTTAAGCTTCCTTTCTAGAAGCTTTGTATAATAGTGTAGCTCAAAAATTATTAGGAGTGCATTGTCTTTGTTAGTCAAAAAGGTTATTTACTAGTAATGAACGAGTGAATAAAAGTTTTATTTTAGGAAACTCCGGGAGACTTAAAATAATGAGAAGTTGAGACATCTAACTTGGCTGAAGACACACATTTTTGGAACTAATAACCATCTGTTTGGCAAACTCCACATAGGGACTACACTTTTTTTTTTTTTTTTTTTTTTTTTGAGAGAGGGAGAGGGAGAAGCAGATTCCCTGTTGAGGAGGAAGCCCGATATGGGGCTCTATCCCAGGACCCTGAGATCATGACCTGAGCTGAAGACAGTGGCTTATCCAACTGAGCCATCCAGGCTTCCCTAGGGACTACACTTTAAAAAGTAATGGAAAGAGACAAAACTCATTCTTTAGATTAATTGAAATCTGGGTATGTACAGTACAGCGTTCTGCATGGTCTTTGCCGACTGTATTTGTAGAACACCCAGCCTGTGAATGGGTTTATTTTGTTGGTTACTGTCAAATTCGCAGATAGCTATGCTTATTTTAGTGTTTAGAAATGGAGTGATTACATTCAAAGTAGAGCCCCGTAAATTCAAATATACCTGAAAAATTAGGTGCCATCTATATTCCAAACGTTGTTGAAACTATTTCAAAAATATAAAACCAGGTTAGTTTTTTTGACTTTCTTGTGTGCACTAGTTTCTGTATGGGAATTAGGGTCTTGATAACAGATTACCAAAAGATAACTCCTGAATATTGAGCAATATTAATCCAAATAAAACATTTTTTTTTTTTTTTTAAGTCTTTGCCTCTCTAAGTCCAGACTTTTCAGTTCAGGAAATAACCCTTCTCCATCATCACTTCTCAGCCTTGTCCATCTTTATCTATATTTTGTATTCATCTCTGTGCTTTTGCTTATAATATATTTGTCACCAAGAAAGCCTTATTTTCTACCTTAACTCATGAAAATTATAGTTATTTTCAGTTTCTCTTTAAATTTCACTTTTTCATGAGTTCATTTGAAATTATTCTGAACCATGAAATGCCTTCTCCCAATTTTTCTTTCTCTCATTCCAATTTAGCTCAATCCTTGACTATTTTTTCAACCCCTACGCTCTTTGAACAGTTGCCTTCTCTGTGTACACATGATGACTCCCACATCTTTAAATTCAACCTAGAGCTCTGACCGGGGTCCCTCCCTGCGTATTCCTCCAACTGTACAGGGTAGTTTGAATGTTTCACAGAGCATCTACCAGAGTTCAGCCAAGAAACAGGAACTATTTCAGGTATTTGGTAACAAAGGCGATGGAAGAAAGAGAAGCCAAACCGAAACTAGCAACAGCAGGAAGTCACTAGTATCTCTTAGGGCTGAAGAAGCTCAGGAAAGGGAAGGTTTAACAGGAATCCCCAAAGTCCTAGAAAGCGCAGGCCATGGTGGGATAGGGAGAAAGGTAAGAAGTTGGAGCACAGAGGACATGGCCGTCACTACCAGAAAAATGGATCCTTAACATCCAGGCAGACCAGGAGAGAAATATCTTGGCTACTCCCCTCTTCTCCTTTCTTTTGTCCTAGCTTGCTAAAGCCAGTTAGCACGGGAGGTAAAGAAGTGCAGTAAGCGAAACGGGGGATAGATCTGAGTATCAATAAACAAGGACTGGAATTGACAGGTATCAGAAATGCAAAAATATTTCATTAAAGTGATATTCTTTAATCCTAGCACAAATCCATTCCTCTTTCAGAGTCCCATTAATGGAATTAACATTTACCTGGCTCATTTTTTTTTTTTTTAATCCTCCCTTAGCTCCTCAATGGATCATCACTTCTTCACAGTTCTAACTCTGGACTATTTCTAGAATTTGCCATGTCCTCTTCATCCCTACGCTGTGACTTTGAGCCTATCCTTAATGAATCTCTACTTGCCCCGTGCCAAGCCTCCCACTAGCATCTCTTCTCCAGTCTTTTCATAAATGCCAGTGGAATTTCATCTGGAATATGAATGAAATGATGAGATTCTCATATATATGTGTATATATATATATGCATATATATATATATATGCATACCTACATTAATATGTGTATGCAGGTGTGTATATGTATTTTAAATTATCCATCACCTCAAGAATAAAATCTTAAGGTCTCAGACTGGCATGATGTGGCTTCTGACTCTCATTTTTTCCCCATCATCACTTAATCATCTTTTTGTCTACCGACTCTGCTTAGTCTTATTAAATAGCTCATAACACCCTTGACTGTTACACATTTCTCTGTCTGGCTAATTCTTAGTGCTTCCATAGGGTTCTGCTCAAATATCTCATTTTCTGCGAATCCTTTTCTCTGAAAGCTTTTATCCAGACTCATTTGTTTTTCCATCGCTGTGCCTGAACTTAACTCCATTTGTATTTACCTCCATGCCTTTTAAGAACATATATATCTCCCATACTCAACCAGACTTTGTACTTCTCAAGGGCAAATACTGTGTAATATTTACCCTTGTAACACTAGAATATGGAAACATGCTAGGCCTGTTACAAATGCTACGCAAATGTTCCTTGATTAGAGAATGGTATATTTCTAGTGTTCTTATGGTCCATTAAAACAATTCTGTTCTGATTGTGTGTGTGCATTGGTGTGCCTGAGCATGCATTTTTTTTTGTTTGTTTGTTTTTTTGGTAAATATTTGACATATAGATAGTCATTTAAGTGATTTAAGAACAAATAGGAATACCTACGGAAATCTATCTGCACAAAACTACTGTGCAAAATAGAAATAATTATAATTACGAAATAACTTCTGGAGACATTAAATTGAGACAAAATTCTTAAATAATTTTAATTTTGCAAAGTCAGTGCCCCACTTTTAATTTAGTATTTAATTTTAACATATACTGCTCTAAAAGTTAACACTATATTTTAATTCATATTATAGCATTTTTGCTTATTTATACAACTATATGTAGTAGATGTCCATTCCTCTTGGGTTTGAGGTAATTTTTCCCATTTCTTTCTTTCTTTTTTTCTTTTTTCTTTTAAGATTTTATTTATTTGAGAGAGAGGGGGAGAGCATGAACACAGTGGGAGGTGGGGGTTGGGGAGCAGAGGGCCAGGGACAGCCAGATTCCCCACTGAGCCACTGAGCATGAGGCTAAAGCTGGCTCAGTCCCAGGATCCCGAGATCATGACCTGAGCCAAAATCAGATTAATCAATTGAGCCACCCAGGAACCCTGATTTTCTAATTTCTTAGATAAAGTAGTATGTTGTGAAATTGTAGTTTTATATTTAATTATAAAACATATAACTTTAATAGAAATTTTATTTTATTTTCTTTACCATAATTACAAACTATTCCTGGTATCTTAGAGTTTAAATGAGAGAGAATATTTCTAATACATGAAACCTATTTGGTTAATACAAGGTATAAAGTATTATATTAGCAAAATATGTTTTTAAAAAAGTAGAAAAATGGATAAAATGATTTGAAGAGGCAGTTCACATCCACACAAAAAATTATAATTGCCTAATAAATATGAAAGTTTCACAACTTCACCAGAACCAAAAGAAGTGTAATTTAAAATGGTTTTCCATTTCTCGACCATCAAATAAAAGGAAATTAAAAATAATATTGTTAAAAATAATTCAAGCATTTCTTTAGGGCTCACTGCCATGACCAGAATATATTTTCTGACTCGATATTCATGTTCTTATCAGTGCTTAATGTAAAATGAGTTCTATTGAAAATTATTTTACATAATCATTTCTGAGGGAAAGTATAGGAAAAAAATCAAAAGCACATTTAATGACTTTTGTGACCTGTATAAAATACATTTAATGCAATCAACCCAAAGTGATTGAAATAAAACACAAATACATAAAAAAATTATAAAGGCAAATGAGGAGGTACAGCTGCATTATATGTTTATTAAAAAAAGCAGGGGGAAGAGAACACTTTGTAAAGAGAAGTGGTAAAGCCTTTTAGTCTTTTCCCACTGAATCTTAGACTTTAAAACATATAAACACAAAATGTTCAAACTTTTGTGGGAAGGTTTTTTAGGAAAGCAACAAAATACAGTAGATACAATTGGCTAAGAGTAGTATTTCCTCCATAGACTCAATGAGTTTGATTTCTGGTTCCATCACTTGTTAACTGTGTGATTTTGAGGCAAATAACTTAAACTCTGCATCTCAGTTTTCTCCTCAAAAACAGTTCTCATCACCACTGAATAAATAGAGTTAAAAATGTATCTGGGTTGTAGTGAGCACTTAATAGTTGTTACCTGTTTTCCCATTTATTAACAAAAAGTTGCTTTTACTTTTTATTGTAGAGAGAGAGAGAGAGAGAGAGACAGTGAGAATGAGCTGGAGGGGGGGCTGAGGGAGGGCGAGAGAATTCCAAGCAGACTCCAGGATGAGCATAGAGCCCCACACGGGCCTCGATCTCAGGACACTGAGATCATGACATGAGTGGAAACCCAAGAATCAAGTGTTTAAGTGAGTGAATTACCCAGGTGCCCCTGCTTTTACTTTTTAAACCATATCACACATTTCTTGAATATGTATTATGCTAAAAGTCAGACGTTTTAAAGATTTATTTACTTATTTGAGAGAGAGAGAGCATGAGTGGGAGGGGCAGAGGGAGAGGAAGAGAGATTCCCAAACCGACTCCTCTCTGAGTGTGGAGCTTGATTTGGGGGCTCCATCTCAAGGCCCTGAGATCATGATCTGAGCTGAAACCAGGAGTCAGCGGCTTAACTGGCTGCACCACATAGGGGCCCCTGAAAGTCAAATTTTTTTTTCATTTTTTATTTTTTATAAACATATAATATATTTTTATCCCCAGGGGTACAGGTCTGTGAATCGCCAGGTTTACAGACTTCACAGCACTCACCATAGCACATACCCTCCCCAATGTCCATAACCCCAACCCCTTCTGAAAGTCAAATATTTTAATACATATTTTTATATTATAGAATCTACTTAATCACACATTACCTTTTTGAAAGTATAACTGAGCAAAAGTAATTTTGTACATTTTATTAGATGCTTCAGTATCTGAGAAATATATAAAAAATATAAATAGTGGAAAACCCAATTTTAAAACTCAATTTTATAATTCATGTACTCAGTATGCTGGTCAAAGAATTTCAGTGGTCTAGATTTATTACACACATATGCCAGCTACCTAAAATAAAATGACTTTGTATGGAATCATCTTGAATTTGAATTCCAAAGTTTGAATTTCCCGTAGAGTGATGTCCTATATTACTGCTACTAATCATTTTCTTGCCAGGATACAGGTAAATATAGGGATATAATCTGTCATTCACTGTTTATGAAGGAAGTACAAGCATCATTTTAAATTCCCAGAAAAATCCATGACCTCAATATTTGGAATCATATAACCTTTAGAAATGGTCACAATATTCATGATTTTTTTCTCCCAAGTATGCACACATGTTCATGCAATTTTCCATGTAATAACAGAATGCTCAGAGAGCCCCTGACACCGTATATAAACAATTTAATATCCTGGGGTGGGGGCGGGGAAAGTAAGGAAGGAGACTTGTACATAATCATCTAAATGTCCATAATATATAGCTGTGCCATTTGAAACATTAAAACTGATAAATAACTAAATGTAGAAGCATCTAATTAAAATGTTCTGTGCATTAATATTCTGTCACTGAACTATTCATCTCTTAGCACTTGCATGCCATCCAGTTTTACAGTATGTTAAGAATGGAATATCTGTCTGGAGAATGACACCAAAATGCCATTTTAAAATCACTTCCTTTTTCTTCCCAACTTACCTCAGTTTTTGTCTGCCTTTCACAAAATAGTTTCATGAGAACCAGTTTATTAGGCATCATGTACAAATATGAAAAAGTAAACAGTGAGGGACAGATATAGATACATATGATTGTCATCAGATTTCAAATTTTGTCCAAGGAGCACTTTTGTTACCAGAGGCAATGAATTATCAAGGATGAAAGACATTTGTCCTTTGAAAGACAATGCTTACTCCTTTATAGAATGGAAATGTAAAAATTTTTAAATAAGTGCTATCTGTTATTAAAAATTCACAATATTTAAGGAGACAGAAATGATGGATTATATTTTAAGTATATATTATGCCATCCTTTTTAGTCAAAGAAGGTGTTTAACAAAAAAAAACACCTGGCACATTATTGTTAAAATAAATCATTTTAAGTACGAAAATGTAGAACTGATTTTCCCATTATTTCTATAGCTAATGATATTGTTTCTTGTTGTTATTTTGCTTGTGGTAAAGAAAATAAGTAAGTAGATGTTATCAAGTTATTTCTTATTTCTTGGTGCAATTTTCTGGTTATATGGCTGTTTTTTAAAATCACCTAAGGGGCACCTGGGTGGCTTAGTCAGTTAAGTGTCTGCCTTCAGCTCAGGTCATGATCCCTGGGTCCTGGGGTTGAGCCAGACATCGGGCTCCCAGCTCCGTGGGGAGTCTGTTTCTCCATCTCCCTCTGCTCCTCTCCCCTTGCCTGCTCGTCTCTGTCTGTCTCTCTCCCTCTCTAAAATAAATAAATAAAATCATAAGAAGAAGAAAAAAATCACCTGAGTTTTTGCTACTAGGCCTTTGTTACAACTTTGGCTATATGCTGTGTCTAATCAGTTGCCCTTAGGGGAGTAAGTGACTTTATAAGGTATTTGGGATCCTTGGATCTAACATAACTGTCATAAGAGGTGCATTTATTCATTCCCAGTGTGTGCATTTAGTCAGAAAAGGATGTGAGGGGAGAAAGGAAAATATTTATTAAACAACATCATGGTGACTGCGTAATTAAAGTTCCAAAGTAAATGTTGCTTCGAGAAAATATGGAAGTAATCTTCGGTTTTGGTAGGAGGAGAATGGATAGGAAATTTGTAAACTCTTAAAACAATAATGAGAAAAAACAAAACTCTGAAAATGTGTCTTTCCTACCATTCTTCTCTACTGGTTACCTTGTATCTATTCTTCTCAAAGATTAAAAGAAGTGGTGCTGTGTACTTCAGCTCTCTTGGCTTTCCTATCTTCTTTCTGTTTCCTTAAATAGTCTGTTTCTGATTCTGAATAAATATATATTTAAGGAAGTAATAACAATATGTTATATTTTCATATAGGACTGAGGAATCACAACTCAGTACCAAGACTATTGAGGAGACTTGAATTCACTCTGCCTGGGGTTCCTCTTACCTTCTTCTTTCCTTGGTATTCAGAGCCCTCATCCAAGCACAACCCCTTGTGCACAGATTATGGTTTCTGTTCTTGACATCCACCCACAACCTGTACTCTCTGCCTGGCTCATTTCCTGATTGCTGATCACAGTGTTTCTGCTGCCTGGAATGCCCTCTCTCATGTTTTCTCTTTCCCAGTGAACACATAACTCAGGGTCTAACTTGGATAGTACACCTCCTGTTTGTCGTTTTCCCTCATTTTCCCAGTCAGAATCACACTTGCACCGCTGTTCCTCTGAAACCCTCTGTTATTCACCAAATCACCTCATAAAAAGATGAATGTATTTAAGTCCATCCTTCCAAATAATCTGAGATCACTGAGCTCTGAGTCCCCAGGCTAATCGTGTTTATTTTCCCCAAAAACTATGATGGTGACTTGAACTTGTCACTTGACGATTGTTTGATTTGAATATCTGTGTCTTATTCTACTCTGGCTAGTTTTTATCAAGTGCCTTGCTCATCTGTTTTATCTCTGCCTCTTGGTCAATTAGCGGAGCTTCCTACTCCTATCACTGGGCTTTCTGTTATTCTAGTGTTTCTTTCTCTTCCCCTGACTCCTTGATCTGTAGCCATCTGACACCATGAGAACTTAATATCCCTCATGGTGTTCTGCCATATAATGATAATACACGTCTTGCAGGCCAAGTAATTATATTTCCTGCAATGCTGCCATCTCCCTTAAATTTTATTTGTGTTTCACAGAGCAGGATCCGAATTTAATGTAGAGTTTATTGCCCTCTCTTACGTACATCTTCCATTGTTTTTATATCTATTCCTATGTCTCTGCATATTTTCTGTGTTTCTTTTTCTCAGGAGAAAATACATTCATATCCTAAAATGAATATGAGAAGAATATAATCATGCTTATTCTTTGGCATTATATTACTGCTGGTCTTCAAAGTCCTTTTAATTGTAGTCATTTTTGAACATAGAAATCTGCTGTGGACAATCTGGCAGTGGCAATTAGAACCAAGAACATAACCAAACTGAAATACTGGATATTTCCAGGGAGGCAGCATCTTATTGAGACAGTTGAAAACAAAAGATAAATGCTAATACATGGTTTCTGGATATGTTTCTAAGGTGTTACGGTTTGTAGGTCAGTATTGGCCAATACTCACATACTCATTCCTCACCTTAGTCTTGAATATTTGTTTGCATTACATTGAAAAATGTTGGGCACTTGGGTGCCTCAGTCGGTTAAGCGTGTGCCTTGGCTCAGGTCATGATCCCAGGGTCCTACGATTGGGTCCCGTATCAGGTTCCTCCCCCTGCCTCCCCACTCCCCCCACCCCCGGTCTCTCATAAATAAATAAATCTTTAAAAAAAAGAAAGAAAAATGCTGTTATAGGTGACTGAGTATGAATCTTACTAATAGGTGAGAACGAATATCCCTTGAATATTAATTCTAATCAGTCACAGTACTCACTTCGGCAGCACATATACTAAAATTCTAATCAGTCACAGGTCAAGTAAAAGATTATCCACGTAGTGGAAGATTCATTTAGTTTGGATGTTTATATTTTCTAGGCTTTCTGTCTCTTGAGATACTTAGAATTTCAATTAATATTTTAAAATGTCCAATAAATTTTAACAGTACATTTAAACAAGGCAAAATTTAAAATTCTGACAACAAAGATACCATCAACAACTGACATATGCTTAAAGCAATTTGTATGTGAAGAACTCCTACATATATGAAAAGAGGAAAGGAAAGTAACCTCATAAATACATGGAAAAAGGGTATCAATGGACAATGTACTGAAAAGGATACCTTGAATGGCCAAGGTATATGTGAAAATGTGCTTTATGTCCTAGAATCTAAAATACATAAATTAAAACAAAAATAAGGTAGCATCTTAAAACCATCGTGTTAGTTTTCTACACCTCCTTAACAAATCACCACAGATTTTGTAGCTTTAAACAGCATTCACTGGTCTGCCTGGGTGGCTCAGACAGTTAAGCATCTGTCTTCTGCTAAGGTCGTGGTCCCCAGGTCCTGGGATCGAGCCCCGCATCAGGCTTTCTGCTTTGCAGAGAGCCTCCTTCTCCCTTTCTTTCTGCTTACCACTCCCCTTGCTTGTGCTCTCTTTTTCTCTGTCAGATAAATAAATAAAATCGTAAAAAAAAAAAACAAACCCAACAACATTCATTTATTGTATCTTATTTTTTGTAGATAAGGAATTTGGGTGTGGCTTAGCTGGATTCTCTGCTCAAGGTGTTACAAAGCTGAAGTCAAGGTATCTGCCGAGCTAGGTGTCTTCCTGTCTGAAGGCTGGATTAGGGAAGGATGTTCTTTGACAGAATTTACTCTCTGAGACGGTAGAATTCATGGACGTTTGCTTCTTCAAATCTGGGAAGGGGGAAAGGCAGAATTGCTGCTTCAGGTTTATGACACTGAGACTCACTTTTTATAAGGTTTTAATTACCATATAGTTCACATACAGCGTTGTATTAGTTTCAGGTGTACAATCTAGTGACTCAGCACGTCCATACATCACGAGGTGCTCATTGTGACAAGAGCACTCCTTAATCCCCACCACCTATTTCACCCATCCCGCCACCCACAGACCCACTTTTTATTTTTTTAAAGATTTTATTTATTTATTTGACAGAGAGAGATCACAAGTAGGCAGAGAGGCAGGCAGAGAGAGAGAGGAGGAAGCAGGCTCCCCACTGAGCAGAGAACCCAATGTGGGGCTCAATCCCAGGACCCTGAGATCATGACCTGAGCCGAAGGCAGAGGCTTTAACCCACTGAGCCACCCAGGCGCCCCCACAGACCCACTTTTAAAGGACTTGCTCATTTGACTAGATCAGGTCTATAGGGTGAACTTATTTTGATGGACTTAAGGTCAGCTCATTAGGAACTTTCATTATCTAAAAAATCTCTGTACATTTGCCATATAATGGAATCTAATCAAGGGAGTGACCAGTGCTATATTCTTCTGGTTAAAAGCAAGTCACTGGCCTCACACACATTCAGGGTGAAGGATTACCTAAGACTGTGACTCCCTGGGCTTCACCTTAAGAGTGTGTCTTCCACATTCATCTTATGAGCAAAAGAAACTGACTAAAATAACTACATTATGAAGAAGAATTTGGTACCAAAGAGCGAAGATTCTCTAAAATCCAGCAATTCTGCGTATAGTTATGTGTCCATCAAACAAATGCAAACATGTCAATTGCAATATTTTTAATAATATAAAATTACACATATAGCCAAAGTTCCATGAATGAAAGGCTAGATCAATAGATTTGATGTATTCATACAATGAAAACTTATACTCATAGCAGTGACAATGAATGAATCAGAGTCACATATGCTAATATGTAAATCTGAAAAAAAAAATGAGTGAAAAGTGGAAGTTGCAGAAAAAAAAGATAGGCACTATGATACAGATTATATAAAGTTTCAAAACATAAAATAGTGCTATATGCAGTGTTTATAATATATATATATATATTGCATGTGCAGTAAAAGAATAAAGGAAGCATAAAAATAAATAGCAGTGTTAACATCTAGACTCTAAAAAGTGTGATTGTGTATGTATGAATCAAAGAAACATATATATGCTTACCAATCAGAAAAAGGATCAATTGTAACTGTATACCATTATATTTGCATTTCCATAGGAATATACATGTTTTTCAAAGGATAGGTTGGGATCTTTGTGTTATGTTCAACTGAATCAGTTTGCAAATTTTAATCTGGGATTTTTCAACTCATGGAAATAAATCTCAGGAATGTAACAAGGATGAGTTTATAAATTGAAAGTTGTTTACTTATGAATTCCTATATAAAAAGTGTCTTGAATGCGACCATATTTTATATTTTGTTGAGCCATCATTTTTATCATTGAAATGGATAGAAATATATGCTTCAGAGATTCAAGTGCACACTACAGGTTTAGGAGGATGTTAAGTACTAATATACGTATTTTCTAAATTAGTATATTTGTTACTGACCAGAGAGTCTGTGTTGTGTGAATGGAGGTCTTGGTTCTTAAGTTCCCCATGAAAAGATTTACGTGAGGATCCCTGCTGGAATAAGGACAGCCAGAAGGAAGGTAGCAGGGACAGAGCAGTTTATTAAAGTGGAATGTATACTCTCAAGGTGGGAGAGCGAGCCCCTGGGTTGTTTTGGGATTGGACATTTGTTGGGTCTTTCTGGGCTGGGAGCAGCTGTGATGTACAATGGGGTAGATTCTAATGGAGGCTGCTTCCAATCATTTGGGGGACTCCTCCCACAGGTAGGGACTGGGAGTTTTTGACCCAGCAAGGTTTGTACCAGAACCAGCTTGGTAGCCTTTCTTCTTGGGGAGGGAGGTAGTGTTTTAACCCCAGTGCAAATGTATTACAGTGAGCCTAGGGATGACCCTGGGGCAGAGGTGGAAGAGGAGAATGCATGCTCTGCACCTGTGGCTCTTGGTCTGTTAGCCCTAAATTCTTGGAAGCCACAGGCCAGGATGCCGTGCCCCCTGGACTTCTAATGTATAACCGATTTATCACTATTCTTGGCTTTATCCAGTGTCTCCATCATTCAGCCCTCGAGGACTTGGGACTCTGCCTCAAGGACGTTCCTTGCACTGCTCACATCTAGCTTCTACCCATGATATTGACACTAAATACCATTACTATTACTCTAAAACAATATTTTTATGTTTATCTTCTACATATTATACATGAAATTTTATATTTTTATTGTTTATGCCTTATTCTCATGGTTGAAAATTTATTTTACAGTACATAGGAGCTGCTCTTCAAAAGAGTAGAAGGGCAGTTATATAAAAGAGTCATATCTAATCGACATCAAATAGGGTATTAATATTTAAAAACAAAAATAAAGACAACAGATTAAATATGGAAAGAATCTGAGCTTTCCAAAAACATTGCATTCAAAAAACTCTTTTGGTAAATATCTGAGATTTTTTTTTTTAATATTTTATTTATTTATTTTGACAGACAGAGATCACAAGTAGGCAGAGAGGCAGGCAGAGAGGGAGTAGGGGAAGCAGGCTCCCCGCCAAGCAGAGAGCCCGACGCAGGGCTTGATCCCAGGACCCTGGGATCATGACCTGAGCCTAAGGCAGAGGCTTTAACCCACTGAGCCACCCAGGCACCCCAATATCTGAGATTTTTAAAAAGCTTAATCATTTATGACCTAGGCAGGCAGAATGCTCAGTCGGTCTCTGATAAAATGAGTCCATATGTGTTTTGGTGTGGACGTTTGTGTGTGTGTGTTTATTTGTGTTGGTAGTTGGCTATGTCTGTTGGTCAATGGAAATGCAGGTTTACATAATCAAATTTTCGATTCCTAGTCCCTTTCTAATGTGTCATAGACACATATTTGTAACAAGTATCTCAAGATTAAAACTGTACACCTAAGTGGAAGGGATATATCTCCTGTCTCTGAAAGAACCTTGAAGAAAGAATTTGTTAGTTCAAAGTAGATCTCACAGGGTGATTTAGGCTCTCCCTGGATTTCCAAGTGCTGCTAAATTTAGGCCATTCTAACCATGAGAGGCTGAGGCGTGCTATTTCTCTGCTGATCTCCAAACAGCTGCTGCTCTCACCAATCTTTTTTGATGTAGACCTGATTTAAAATATTACAACCTCATTTCACACCTTGAATTCTTCTTAAAAAGAGTAATTTAATTTCGTAACTTTTTTTAGAAACCTACATTAAAACCTTCGTAAATGAGTGAGGGGAGATATGATAAAGGTATTCAATTATACAATGACCAGAGGGATGGACACAGTGTATATTCGTGTATAGAGCGTCATATGAAATTTCAAATGATCACCATTTACATGAATTTACATAAATCTACATACGTAGTTATATTCCAAAAGTTTCTTAAGCTCCCTTCTAAAAGTTTCTATAACTTGTGGTTAAAATATCAGTAATCCTGAATCCCTGGTAATTTTTTTTTTTTTAAGAGGAGGGGAGGGTCAGAGAGAGAATCTTAAGCAGGCTTATTGCCCCACACAGAACCCAATGCAGAGCTCAGTCTCAAAACCCTCAGATCATGACCCGAATTTAAATCAAGAGTCAGACACTTAACTAGCCGAGCCACCCAGGTACTCCAGGACTCTTGATAATTTTAAAACAGAAAAGTTTAATATTTTCTCATGCAGGGAACAGCATCATTTTATATTTCAATGCTTGCAACAAAAAAAGAAATCAAATGGGAAAATGACATTGTGCTTTTCTGTGGTGTCTCACGAACCATGATGTACATGGAAAGTTTAAGATAGTGGGTTTTTTAAGAGGGAAGGAAAACTATATGGCCAAAATACATATTTTTGTATCGTTGTCATCCATTTCTGTGTCAGTAAATTGAATACAGCTCTCTGGTTTTATACTGTGGGTTTACTGCAAGCATTACTTGTTTCTCAGAGTAGACATCAGATTTCATTTTGTAAAAAGGTCCCCAGCGTACTGCAATAATGATTTTCCTTAGGCAGTTGCATACTCTAACTTGAAGTTGAATACCAGCATTAGAGTTGATTATTTTCTAGGGATTAAAGGTTTGAAAGGTATTAGTTCCTTACCAGCAATCATCAAATTCCAGTAATTGCCTGAGATTGAATTTATTATTTTTTTAATTAATAGAAAAAAATTGTAAACACATGCATTCTAAGTACAAAGTTTGAAAGTATTTTATCAGAGGCTCTTTGACAAAGAGCTGGAGAATTATTTTAGTGAATTTCTGCTTCTTCAAGTTGGGCATGAGAAATACTAATGATAAATTTATCAACTTGTAAATGTTAGCATTCTAGGAAATGTGTTTCTATTGAAAAAGATCCCAGGTCAAATAGACTGGAAAAACAAACAAACAGAAACACTCAATGGCATTTTCTTCTGGGGGTTATCTTTTATCCTTTCACATTTTCTCTTCTTCATGTGAGATTATATTTGTATTTGGAAAATCTTTGTGAGAAACACAAACAGGTCTTGTTCCCTGATAAAACAAAACAAAACAATGGTCCACAAAATGGATTTTTTTCTCTTTTTGGCACTGAGATCTTTACCTTTTTCTAAATATTCCACTGAGTTCTTGTTTTTTATTCCATGACTCTCAGTCTTTCAGTAATCCATCACTGAAAAGTCCAAAGTTAGAGGAAAACTTGTGTTAAATATTTATACTCACCTCCCAAAGACTTTATTCCTTAATTCAGAGGGAGATGGAAAATTCATACCAACATGAACCAGACCATGTGATATAAGAATGGTAAATTAAGAGTTACACATGCAAAATTCATTCAGCATATGCAAAAATGTAATAGTAATAACAGTAAAATAATATTTTGAGGTACTTTTTATTTGTGTCAAATATTGTCCCAAGTTACTTGTTCTTTATACTCTTGCATAACAAACCAGAAAATACTCAGTGCTGTAATACAACCATTTTATTGGGCTCATGGATCCAGGGGTCAGCCTTTAGAATGGGCATAATGGGTTGCGTTGTCTTTGTCTCTATTTGATGCCTCATTTGGAAAGACTTCTAGCTTAGAGAAGGGGCTGCTTGACAGCTTGGGCTGGAATCTGAAGGCATCTTCACTGACGTAATTGGGGGTTGATGCTTGTTATTGACTGACATTTCAGCTGGGCTGTTGGCTGGTACACATATGCATGGAGTCCCCAAGTGGTCTCTTTACATGGGCCAGTATGGACTTTCTTAGAATATGTTGGTTAGCTTCCAAGAGCAAGAGTCTTAAGAAAGAAAGCAAAACTGAAGTGTGTGATGTTTTTATGATCAAGCTATAGAAGTCATACAGCATCACTTCTGCTATAACCTTTTGGTGAAAAGGTAGCCACAAAGGTACCCCCACAAGTACAGGAAGAGGAAAAATAGACAGCACTTGTTCAAGTGAAGCAGGAGAGCGAGATTCTTGTCTCACAGAGTCGAAGAATGAATCTCATGGACAAAGGAGAGTGAGTAAAGTGATAGAGTTTTATTAAGCAAGGATACAGGAAAAGCTCTCAGGAATGAGAGGGATCTCTACAGGGTTGCTAAAGTGGGTCTTCACCAACAGTCTTTTATTTAGGACGACCAGGGAGCTTGTGGCCTTATCGTTCTTGTGATGTCTTGGTTTGAGTAAGGACTGCTGATAATATCTTTAATTTCTTACTTCTATGGGGTCTGATCACTTTTTGTGTTCACAATGCGACTGCCATAAAAAAATCTCTTGACACCCAGGGTAGGGTGTCCTGGTTTGTTCCCTTATTTCTGGTTTCCTTACTCCTCAGCATTTCTAGGATTTCTCTGAGTCTTATCCCGTAGCCCCCTACCTAATTTCTCCCTAATAGCCCCACCAGTCTGTTATTCAATGAGACCCTTCAGATGTATATCGATGGGTTGTATACTTGGGGATGATTGTAACATGTATCCTGGGTGTGGGGGTGGTAAGAGATAAAGGAAGTTTCCAAAGGAATTTTTATATGTTAAAGTAGACTTGTAGGATCCTGGGGTTGGATTAAGGTTGGCTTTTGCCCTAGCAAAGGGTCAACATCCAGGCAGCTGTATCCCTAGAGGGAGGTCACTCTGCCCGCCTTAAGGACTTGTCAATGGGCTGCAAGTTGTAAGGAAATTTAATAACTTTTCGTCTGCCTTTGTTTTCCAGACGGGGTACAGCAGGGTTCTACAATGTCATGTGAGATGCAACGATATTGTTGTGGTCATGGTTGGAAAGTAGAATCTTAGCTGAGCCCTTTACATTTAGTATTTTATATTGAGAAAGGTTCTACCTCTGCACATTATCACCATTTTTACCTAACTTCAGTCTCTATTCTTTTTTTTTTTTTAAGATTTTATTTATTTATTTGACACAGAGAGAGAGAGATCACGAGTAGGCAGAGAGGCAGGCAGAGAGAGAGGGGGAAGCAGGCTCCCTGCCAAGCAGAGAGCCCGATGCGGGGCTTGATCCCAGGACCCTGAGACCATGACCTGAGCCAAAGGCAGAAGTTTAACCCACTGAGCCACCCAGGCGCCCCCTCAGTCTCTATTCTAAAGGATTTTTTCCTTAAAACCAGGTCTAAAAAGACAGAGCATTGAAAAGTCACTTGAAGTAATTTTCTTACAAAGATAAAAAATAAAATGATAATCCATCTTTGAAATCATGACTGCAAAATATAGGCAATACAAAGCTTGATGTATTTCCCTGTTCTGCATCCCCAAAGATTTCCCTTGAATTTTTTTTTTAGATTTTTATGTGTCAGCGGAGTCCAAAAATAACACAATTATGAATCGTACATTGAAACCACCCACATTGTCTTCTGAAGGGTTTGTAGACTTCCCCTATTTTTCGCCTGTATGCATACTGCATGTATGTCCACATTCTGTACTACAAATATATCTTAAATCCTCACTTACAAAAGCAAGGAGAAAACAACTTTTATTGAGAAGCTTTTACTTCTTATGTATTATGCACGTGTTACTTCATTTACTGCTAATACCTCTAGCAAGTGGGTGATATTATCGACTTTTCATGAGAAAGGAACTGAAACTCAGGTTAAATGATTCACTTTACATGGGGAAGACTAACAGCTCAGAATTTGAATGAGAATACAGATCTATCTGATCCAAAAGTGTTAGGTTAAGAATATGACTAATTGTCCTTTAGATGCTTTAGTCTATAAATTAATAATTTAAAAACAGGTTGTTTCAGTTCAGATTTATGAATAGCATATCCCATTGGCCTTTTACTCTGTCTCCTGTTCTTTCTACATGCCTTTACTGAGCTCAGCTTACCACGTTTGTATTTATTTATTCTTATTTTTTGGTAAGATTTTATTTTCAAGTAATCTTTATACCTAATGTGGGGCTCAGACTTACAACCCTGAGTTCAAGAGTCACAAGCTCTACTACCTGAGCCAGCCAGGTGCCCTACATTTGTATTTATTTTTTTCTTATCTTCCTACTCTTATTTCTCCCTTCCCCCATCATTGCCTAACTAAACCATCTGCTAATAACTAAGATTTATATATCATTGAGAAAACAGAAGTTATGAGCCAGAAATCTTCCATTTTCTAAGCACCAAATCTACAAAATTACTTGCATCTGTTCTCATTGTTAAGATTAATTTTGGCCCTCACATATTTTCTGGAACTTATCTCTCTTGCTAACAAGGGGTTTTAAAAGCCTTTTAAGGACTTCGAAATACTGATCACTTCCTCTCTCCTAAACTTGAACCATTCTCACTATAAACCTTTCTCTCCAACTTTAAAATTTGTTCCAGTGATTCCTATAAACAAACAAACAAACAAAAAAAAGCAAGCAAAATTCCTTGATTCCATATTCTTCTTGGGTAGCTACTTTTAGCTTTCCACTCCTCCTCACAATCACACTTCTCTGAGAGTTGGTGGTATTCACAGCCCTCCCAAATTCAGTTCTACTCTGTAACCCGTTCCAATCTGACTTGCCTAGCCTCAGGGAAGTTGTTTTGCTAAGGTCCCCAGTGACCATCATGTTGCCATGGGATGTTTCATCCTCATCTCATTTAACTGCCCAGAAACTTTTGGTAAGTGCCCTCTAACCCTTTCCTTGAACCTTAACCCTCACACTCTTTCCTTTTCTTCTTCTTTTGTTGTCTTTCTGACATCATATTCTATTTTGGGAGGTCTTTTTCTACTTCTAATCTCTAAATATGGGAACACTTTGGAGCTTGGCCCTCTTTCTAACCCCATACTCTTTCCCCACATGTACTTAGTATTTCCTATTTTCCCCTTCAGATTCCCCCTTCATCCTCTTCCATTTTGTTCAGTGCCTCCTGAGGCTGTTTCCTATAGATGACATCAGTGGTTGTCTTTGTCCTCTGGCTTATGATTGGGTTTGGTTACTATGAAGCGCTGGAAGAGATTGGAGAGTTGGAAGAGTAGAGGTTAAGAAGTCTCTGCCCCCCTCCCCGCCCCGCCACTTCTTCCCCAGCTAAGTCCTTTGAGAATGGGTGAATCCTGTTACCTAAGATCATGGCTTCTATCAGATGACCCTGTGTATATATAGCTACTCTGAGGTTTTTTTTTTTAGCTGCAACAGCCCTAGTGCCTTCAGGCTTAGGATCAATAAGTTCCCAACTTTTGCTAGTCCAGGATACTGGACCAGCCTTTAATAACTCTCTGATCCCGGTCCATTCTTTCTCAATAATCCTTTTATTAAACTCCTACTTACCCATTTTAAATGTACATCTGTTCCCTACTTGGAATCCTGACACATGGGATCCTTCACAAAGAAACAAACACTAAAATGGAGTTAGAGATACAAAGGTTACCAGGAAATTATTCCTGTGAAAGATAAAGGGAGAAAAAGCAGGGTTGGGCAGAGACAACCATCAAACTGATGCAGATTTGATACCTGAGAAAAGAAAGGAGGTGTGGGGGATGCCAAGTTCATTGTGAATAGCTTCGTATCACAGTGCTGGTCTAACAGAATTTCAGCCAGTCCAGTGGGTCGTTCTGAAGCAATATGGGTCATTACGGGAGTCCTCCATTGGACAAAACTGGCATGGTCCTAGTACATCCATCATCTTTAGTCTTTGACCTCTGCCTGTGAAAAGTGTGACTGTGGTTCAAAAGCTGACTGTATTCTGAAAGCTATTAGAGTAGAGGCTGTCAGGTATTACATACAGTCTTTGCAGCAGAATGTACGTTCTTTCTAAAATCAGAGCTTAGAGTTTCATTCTGCTTTTCTTTCTGAAATTCTGATTGATATTTTGGCTCCCATCCTTTTTCCTATGATTTCTCCAGGGGTTACTTAATAATTTAGGGTTTATGATCCTTCAGACCCAGTAGATATTTTCACTCAACATAATGCCTTAAATTTGTATACATACAGTTTTCAGTATGCCTTCATGGCTGCTACATCAGGCAAACTTCTTCAAAAATACTGTCTATTCCATAACAACTCTCAACATTTGACCTCTCTCTCTCTTTTATTAGCCCTAGGCTTACCTCACTATCTACTGGTCCTGTCAATTTAGACAGCCCTTCTTCTTCTTCTTTTTTTTTTTTTTAAAGATTTTATTTATTTATTTATTTGACAGAGAGAGAAAGAGATCACGAGTAGGTAGAGAAGCAGGCAGAGAGAGAGGGGGAAGCAGGCTCGCTGCTGAGCAGAGAGCCCGATGCGGGGCTCGATCCCAGGACCCTGAGATCATGACCTGAGCCAAAGGCAGAAGTTTAACCCACTGCGCCATCCAGGCGCCCCTAGACAGCCCTTCTTAAACTGAACACGTCCCCAAACAAAATAGTGATTTGCCTCTTTTCCTCATACCTAATACTCTTCCAGTAAATAGTTAATTCTTTAAACTACACCTTTTCTGTTTGCTGTGCTCAAGCCAAAACTATAGGAGTCCTTCTTTGATCCCTTCATCCTACACACATTATATCCCATTCGTTATAAAATCCTGCTTCTAAAATATGTCTTGAATTTGGCCTTTTCCTTAATCTTTACTGCCATTTCTATAATGGAAGCCACCACCAGCTCTGTCTAGTACTGAAACATCCTCTTAATCAGCCTTTTCACTTCTGTTCTTGTCACCTTCCCATCCCTTGATTAGAATGGACTTCTTAAGATATAAGTGGATCATGTTTATCTCCTGCTCAGAATATGCAGTGGCTTCATAATCCAGTTATGATCAATCTTCATTATGACCTCTAAGAATCTGCATGATGTAGTTCTTATCCATTTTTCCAGTCCAACGTTGTGCCCCTTTCCCTCTTGTCACCAGGCTCCAATCACATCTACTGTCTTAGACCCAATTTTTTTTTTAAATTCTCACTTATAGGTTTCTGCTCATATTTTTCTTCTCACTCAAGTTCTGTTACTCAACTTTTATCATTCAGTTTAAATAAAACTTTGTCTATGAGTTGCTCTTTGAATCTCTAAATTAGGACACTGTTGTACTCTCTCACAGAATTCCATTGCCTTTTTTTTTTTAAAGTAATTTATTATAGTTCAGAATGATTTATCATGTACTTGGCTTAATGTAGATCATTCCCCCAAACAAGATCCAAGAACTCAGATATTACATCTGTTTTTCTTTTTATTATATTCTCACACCTGCTTAGTGCCTCACATGTTGTTTTTTTCATGAATAAATGAACAAATAATTATAAATTACATGATAGCATTAATATTCCATTTAGTTTCATCCTGCTTTTATTTCTGAAATTCTGATTGATATTTTGGCTCCCATCCTTTTTCCTATGATTTCTCCAGTGTTACTTAATAATTTAGGGTTTATGACCCTTCAGACCCAGTAAATATTTTCACTCATCATAATGCCTTAAATTTGTATACATACAGTTTTCAGTATGCCTTAATGTGTATTAACTTTATTCAATTATTAGAGTCATGACGTGTTGACTTTTAATAACTAATTAGAAATCTCTGCTTAATGTGATTAACAAATAATGAATCCAGTCCATCAGATTCATTCATCTAGATACTGCCTGTAACTTCTTCATAGGAGATTTATTTCCTTCCCTAATCGTGAAGAATGTGTTTTAGTCCAGGCATAGTAAGCCAAAGAGCCTTCTCCAATTCCTCCAACATAGTTATTTCCTGCCAACAACTAAGAAAAATGACACACCCGTTGACTAGATGAGAATGTCAGCATTAGATTGCTTTCCAGCAGCCAGGAAAGTGGATTCTTCCGGGCTTTCATCTTATGCATCTGAAGAAACCCCTTGCTTAGGAACAGGAAATCTTTGAGTGTACCATAGGGAATCTCTATTGTCATTTTATTTCCACACGTTTGTAAAGAACAAGTGACGATAAGGAAGTGTTGCCATCATTTCCATCTCTTTCTGAGGCATGAAGACTAGCCGTGCCTCTTGATTTAATATTATTCAGCTAGTTTAAAATATTTGGTTAGAAAAACTCCATTTATTTGTTATTACTTGACTACACGTCACATCACCTCATGAGAGTTGGCACTACCAGGATTGTAAAACCAAAGGTTTCCACTAGAAGGATTATAAGGAAGGCTTATTCAAAGTGTATTAGTGTTGGAATAAACCAAATCCAAGAACCAAAGAGAATTTACTTTGAGTCCTTTAAGGCTGCCATTACCCTTTAAATGCCTCTAATAAAAATGCAAATTGTATTAGATTAATTTAGAGAAGCTGTTCTTGATATGAAAAGCTATGGCTTGTGTTGACAAGATCATATTAAATAAAAGAATGCTATGTAATGTTTTTGTCAGATACAGAAAAATAATTTTAAGATAGTCCTATTGCTTATTGGTTAACATATCAATGAAAGTTTCGCTTGGAAATGTTGTTCATTTATATGGATGCCTGGGTGGTTCATTCTGTTAAGCCTCTGCCTTTGGCTCAAGTCATCATCCCAGTATCCTGGGATCAAGACCCATGTCAGGCTTCTTGTTCAGCAAGGAAACTGCTTCTTCCTCTGCCTGCTGTTCTCCCCGCTTGTGCACTCGCTCTCTCTCTGGCAAATAAATAAAATCATTTAAAAAATATATGGAGTTAGATATATTTAGCAGAAAGAAAATACTAACAAATTATGTAAAATAAAGATTTTTTTTAAAAGATTCATTTGAGAGAGAGAGAAAGAGAAAAAGAACAGGGGCAGGGGCAGAGGGAGAGAGAGAGAATCTCAGGCAGACTCCATGCTGACTGCAGAGATCGACAAAGGGCTTAATCTCACAACCCTGATATCATGACCTGAGCTGAAACCAAGAGTCGGATGCCCCTTAAATGTTTTTGTTGTTGTTGTTGTTTTTTAACTGTGAAAGTTTTGTACCTCTAACTATAACTTCTTTCATTTATGTCTGTTGAGTTGAACAAAAATCTGTGGCCCCTAGGAAGAATGAATCTTGTAATAACTGTTGTTCCTAACCGCTTTCTGCACCATTTTCTCTTTTTCAAATTGAGGGCCTCTTCTACTTCTACTACCCAGGTTTTCTTTTCTTCTCTTTTCCTTTTCTTTCCAGTCCTGTCCTTTCCTGTCCTTTTTTCTTAAGATTTCATTTATCTGAGAGAGACAGAAAGAGAAAGTGGGGGAGAGGAACAGAGATGGAGAAGCAGACTCCCTAATGAACCAGGATCCTGTTGAGGGGCTCGATCCCAGGACCCCAAGATTATGACCTGAGCTGAAGGCAGGTGCTTAAGCGACAGAGGCACCCAGGTACCCCTACTCGGGTTTTTCTTTATCAAAACAAACAAACAAACAAACAAACATATAAGTGAATTCATACTAGAATTATTTATTTACCAGCTACTCCAGGAAAATAGCAATGAACAAACAGACAATAATCCTTGCCCTCATGGGACTTAATCTTAGAGCACAGGAGAGGATATGGTGACATAGAATCTAATACACATGTTAGGGAGAAAGCGTGTCCTATCCCCTCCAAGGTCCTTTTAGCTGGACTAAGAATCCAATTGATGTGAGACAGATTAACAGGAGAAAATAAAATTTAATAGAGTATGTGCAGGAAAACTACGCAGATAGGGAAATTTCAGAGACTGGCAAAATGAGGTGTATATATCAAAAAGAACTAAGGAGAAGGGCATAGGGCTTTGGGATTTAAGTGGAAAGGGGTGAAATTCAGAGGGTGATGAGAAGAAGAGCAGAAGTTTGGTAATTGGATGTTTGCCTAGCCATAAAGATGGGTCACTCAGACAATATTTATCTTGCTAATAACCCTTATTCTGGGAGAGAACCTCAGTCCAGATTCTTCTTTGGAGTTATCTGAGGGGCAAAAATTTCTCTTGATCCCTTAGAGTCTCTATTGACTTCATCTCAGAATAATCTTTATGCCTAAGTGGTCCATCTTGAGGTGGCCTGCCCTACGCCCCTATACATACATCTGGGTGAAAATCAAGGGAAAATGCAGCAAGTATTTTTACTTGCTTTGTCCTTTTTGTGGAATCCTATCAGGGCTCAAAGCCATTCACGCTACCCCCAATTTGTAGCATGAGGAAACAAGTATTAAATAATATAAGTAAGTTAAATATTTGTTAAGATATTATATTCAGAACAAATAAAAGCCCGATGGAGGGATGGTGTGTATGACTGTGCAATTTTAAATTGAATGACCAGGGGCACCTTGGGTGGCTCATTTGGTTAAGCCTCTGCCTCCGGCTCAGGTCATGATCTCAGGGTCCTGGGATTGAGTCCCGCTGCATCAGGCTCTCTGCTCAGCAGGGAGCCTGCTTCCTCCTCTCTCTCTCCCTGCCTGCCTCTCTTCTTACTTGTGATCTCTGTCTGTCAAATAAATAAATAAAGTCTTTAAAAAGAAAGAAAGAAAGAAATTGAATGACCAGGTGCCACTTACTGTGAGGATAGGATTCATGTAGAGATCTGAAAGATGTCAGTTAACCAGTCATTTTTAAATTTGAATTTTGAATTTGAGTTACTTAAATCAGGAATTTTAATAAATTTCAGAGCAAGTAGCAAGGTAGAAAGCTGTAATTAATTAAACTAGTTTATTATTATTCTCATATTAATTAACTTTTTATTGCTAATTTATAAGACAGGACTCTGGCATCACCTTAGTTCATGACTGTCCATGGACTCAAGAAATAGGGCACATTAAGGAAAGGAGGGAGCTCAGGGGGCCAGTTAAGAAGGTACTGCAATAGTACAGGTCAGGGAAGGAAACAAAATGAAGACATTGGCATTTTTCCATATTGACATTTTCCCCAAATGATCAGGTTTCTGGTCTTTATTGTTGTTCATCCATTGTTTATGACTGCCTTCAGAATAATTCCCCAAACTTTATTTAGCATTGAATTCCCTTCAAAAAATGGCCTCTTACTGGTTCCAATAAAACTTTATTCACAAACATAGGTGGTGGGTCAAATTTTTCTACAGTTTGATATTTGCCTACCTGGTCTACTTTATGGGATTCTGCTATTCTTAGCACATGCCTTCCATTCTAAAAGTTATCTCAGAAGTATAAAAAACTGCTGCATTTGTAGCCAAAATGTTAACATTCCAGGTAGGAAGTTACAGGAAGAGGAAAAAAAAAAAAAAGGTTAAAAGAGCACTTGCCAAATAGAACCTTTCTGTATACCTTACCCAAAACTATTTACATCTCACTGATCACTCCATTATTCAAATAACCTGAGTGAAGTAGTTCTTTTTTTTTTTTTTTTTAGTTTTTTTTTATTTGACAGAGTGAGAGAGAGAGAACGTGTATGGATGCATAAGCAGTGGGGGCAGGAGATAGAGAAGCAGTCTCCCCACTGAGCAGGGAGCCCGATGTGGGGCTTTATTCCAAGACCCTGGGATCATGACCTGAGCCGAAGGCAGATGCTTAAACGACTGAGCTACCCAGGTGTTCAGGAATGTAGTTCTTTAGATGGATATATTTTCATTCAATAAGATTAGAGGTTTGTTACCAAGGAAGCAAGGGAGAGTGGATGGAGTTTGGGTTTCTAGCAGCGTTTGTCATGTTTTACCATATTCTAATCATCTAGTGTTAGTTTCTTTATTTTTTTGAAATCAGAGACTATGGTTCCTCACAAAGTAATTTTGTGAAGACAAATACTATGAGGAGAGTACAATGCATACTCTAAGCTATCGGTAAAGCTGACATGTTGTTATAATTCGTATTATTTTCATTTTTGGGTATCTTTGATCTTTGTTGTATTTCTAGTGCCTGGAATGCTTTCGGGCACACAGTGGGGATAAATAAACATATTGTGAATGAATAAATGAACTTCCATTATGATCAGTTAAGATTTGGGGGTTGTAGGCAATAGAAATTGATTCTGGCCCACTTAACTCTTAATTAGAAGAATGTTATTTGCTTCTGGAAGTGACAAGATAGCCAGATAGTTGGGCTCAGACATCAGCAGGCATCCAATTACTGCTGTAATCATTTAGGTACAACTATTTTCATCCCGTCCTTGAATAACTCCATCCAACATTTAAAGCCCCATGAGACACTCTCATGTGCCGAATGTTACTGAATCATCTGTCTCTCTTTGGATAGGAAAGAATAGGACACCTTCTTTATAGTCTCATCAAAACTGCATGTAATGGGGGGAAGCAAAGAATTAGGATGAAATCAATAAGAAGGATGAAATCAGCTGGAAGACACTGGGTGGAAAACAGAAACCTCCATCACATGTTTCCATTCCTTTTGGTTTGCGTTATTTCCACAAAGTCATGGTTGTGATTTAAGAGCATTCCCTGGGAGGAAAAAGAGACCTGGCCATTTGGCCTCTGTTAACACATCAGTATCTTCATTTTTTCCAATTAAATAGCAAACTGTCATCTTTTAAAACTGAGTGCAGGGACTCTGAACAGATGAGATCGACAAGAATCTTTTTTAATAGACAGAGATGACAGGATGTGACAGTGAGGTCCTGGGGTTCATAGTGAAGACCAAAAAACAGATGCTGAAGAAAGGTTCTGCACTAATACCAAATATAGGTAGTTGAGATAATAACATCTGCATAAATAAGCTTTCCACTCATAAAATTTCATAAACTTAAGTCATTGTTGCTAAATATTTCATTTTCTATAATGATCACGATGCCAGTCTGGTTTTGAGCAATTGATTACTGTCTCTAATAAAAAGTTGAGACCAGATGGTTTTTCATTTTGTTTGCCTTTATAGATGGAGCAGTGAACGTAGGTCCGTGACAACCCAGGGATTTATTTTTAAGCATGATTCATAGTAGTTTTTCTACTATCATTATGCAAGCCTGTCAGACTTTTGGAATTGCTTTAATTTAGTTAATTTTATTGGGGTTTTTACAAATTATAAAATTAAAATTACTGTATTCATTTTATTGCTAGAAAAAAAAATTCTCAATTTATATGACTCCCAGAATTGATTTGCCTGATTTCAAATATATGTGCTACTACTGAAAGCCATTCCAAACTGTTGTTAGAAACCTGGTACACTAGGGCGCCTGGGTGGCTCAGTGGGTTAAAGCCTCTGCCTTCGACTTGGGTCATGGTCTCGGGGTCCTGGGATCGAGTCCTGCGTCAGGTTCTCTGCTTGGTGGAGGGCCTGCTTCCTCCTCTCTCTCTCTCTGCCTGCCTCTCTGCCTACTTGTGATCTCTGTCTGTCAAATGAACAAATAAAATCTTAAAAAAAAAAGAAATCTGGTATACTAGCCGATTGTATGTACAGGGAGCTAGAGAGCTTTACTTAGCTTCCTTTAATGATTTGGTCTAGATTTTTACATAGTAATTGTTTAGATATTACAGGACTGGCAAGTTCAGATTGATAAAAATGACACCCTTGTTTGCTCTTGGGATGTGGAATTTATAAAATTGAACGGCATAGAAAAATCTACTTTTATGAAATAGACTTCATAAAATTTTCTTTTTGTATTGAAATCATTTATTCCTATAATCTGGCATTAGGAAATACATATAAAAATGCCATTAAAGAGTACATGAACAATTAGAAATTGAGTATTACACAAAATAAAATAACTTTGGAATATATTATTTAGAAACTAAAAATTCTTTTTACTTATTTACCTTAATTCAATTAATTAATATATGGTGTATTATTAGTTTCCGGGGTATAGTTCAGTGATTCATCAGTCTTGTATAATACACAGTGCTCATTACATCACTTGCCCTCCTTAATGCCCATCACCCAGATAGCCCATCTTTCCAACCCCATCTCTCCTCCCCTCTAGCAACCCTCAGTTTGTTTCCTATGATTAAGAGTCTCTTACAGTTTGTTGTCCTCTCTGATTTTGTCTTCTTTTATTTTGCCCTCCCTTCCCCTATGATCCTCTGTTTTGTTTCTAAAATTTCACATATGTGTGAGATCATATGATATTTGTCTTTCTCTGATTGACTTATTTCACTTAGCATAATATCCTCCTCTAGTTCCATCCACATCATTGCAAATGGCAAGATTTCATTTCTTTGATGGCTGAGTATATTTCATGTATATATACCATATCTTCTTTATCCATTCATCTGTTGATGGACATCTGGGCACTTTCCATAGTTTGGCAGTTGTAGACATTGCTACTATAAATATCGGGGTGCAGGTGCCCCTTCAGATCACTACATTTTTATCTTTGGGGTCAATACGGACTAGTGCAATTGCTGGGTCATATGGTAGTTCTATTTTCAATGTTTTGAGGAACCTCCACACTATTGTCCAGAGTGGCTACACCAGCTTGCATTCCCACCAACAATGTAAGAGGGTTCCCCTTTCTCTACATCCCTGCCAACATCTGTCGTTTCCTAACATTCATTTTAGCCATTCTGACTGGTGTCAGGTGGTATCTCACTATGGTTTTGATTTGTATTTACCTGATGCCAAGAGATGTTGAGCATTTTTTTATATGTCTGTTGGCTGTTAGTATATCTTCTTTGGAGAAATGTCTTTCATGTCTTCTGCTCATTTTTTTTTTTTTTTTAAGATTTTATTTATTTGACAGAGATGGACACAGAGAGAGAGGGAACACAAAAAAGGGTAGTGAGAGAGGGAGAAGCAGGCCTCCTGCCAAGCAGGGAGCCTAATGCGGGGCTTAATCCTAGGATCCTAGGATCATGACCTGAGCTGAAGGCAGATGCTTAACGACTGAGCCACCCAGGCACCCTTGCTCATTTTTTGATTGGATTATTTGTTTTTTGGTTGTTGAGTTTGATAAGGACTTTACAGATTTTGAATATTAGCCCTTTATCTGACAAGACATTTGCAAATATCTTCTCCCATTTTGTCAGTTGTATTGGTTTTGTCTTGGTTTTGTCAAATGTTTCCTTTGGGTGCAGAAGCTTTTTATCTTGATGGATGTCCCAATAGTTCATTTTTGCCCTTGCTTCCCTTGCCTTTGCAGACGTGTCTAGCAAGAAATTGCTGCAGTCGAGATCAAAGAAGTTGCTGCCTGGGCTCTCCTCTAGGATTTTGATGGATTCTTGTCTTGCATTTAGGTGTTTCATCCATTTTGGGTCTGTTTTTGTGTGTGGTGTAAGGAAATGGTCCAGTTTCATTCTTCTGCCTGTGGCTGTCCAATTTTCCCAACACCATTTGTTGAAGAGACTGCCTTTTTTCCAAGGATATCCTCTCCTGCTTTGTCGAAGATTAGTTGACCATACAGTTGAGGGTCCATTTCTGGGCTCTGTATTCTGTTCCACTGATCTATGTGTGTTTTCGTTCCAGTACCATATGTTTTAAGGGTCTCATCTGTTCCACACAAATTTTAGGATTATTTGTTCCAGCTCCGGAGAAACTGTTGATAGTATTATAATAGGGACTGGATTGAATGTATAGATTCTTCTAGGTAGCACAGACATTTTAACAATATTTGTTCTGAAATGGAAGGAGAACTTCAAAGCTCTTTCCATGAGTCCAGCGTTGCCTTGATCCCCAAATTAAAGACTCCACTAAAAAGGAGAATTACAGACCAATATGAACATGGGTGCAAAAATTCTCACCAAGATACTAACCAATAGGATCCAACAGGACATTAAAAGGATTATTCACCACAACCAGCCGGGATTTATTCCTGGGCAGCAAGGGTGGTTCAACATCTGCAAATCAATCAATATGATACAATACATTAATAAAACAAAA
The DNA here is from genome assembly GCF_002288905.1 of Enhydra lutris kenyoni. Classification (NCBI taxonomy): domain Eukaryota; kingdom Metazoa; phylum Chordata; class Mammalia; order Carnivora; family Mustelidae; genus Enhydra; species Enhydra lutris. Next base: position 16,246,137 of record NW_019154100.1, on the reverse strand, counting down.
GACAAGAACCATATGATCCTCTCAATAGATGTGGAAAAAGCATTTGACAAAGTACAGCATCCTTTCTTGGTGAAAACTCTTCACATTATAGGGATAGAGGGAACATACCTCAATATCATAAAAGCCATATATGAAAAAGCCCCCCTCATTCTCAATGGGGAAAAAATGAGAGCTTTCCCCCTAAGGTCAGGAACACGACAGGGATGTCCACTATCACCACCGTTGTTCAACATAGTACTAAAGTCCTAGCCTCGGCAATCAGACAACAAAAAGAAATAAAAGGAATCTGAATTGGCAGAGAAGAAATTAAACTCTCACTCTTCGCAAATGACATGATCCTTTATGTGGAAAACCCAAAATATTCCACACCAAACTTGCTAGAACTCATATAGTAATTCAGCAAAGTGGCAGGGTATAAAATCTATGCACAGAAATCAGTTGCATTTCCATACACTAATAATGTGAGAGAAGAAAGAAAAATTAAGGCATCAATCCCATTTACAATTGCAGCAAAACCCATAAGATACCTAGAAATAAACCTAACCAAAGAGGCAATGGATCTGTACTCAGAAAATTATAGAACATTCATGAAAGAAATTGAGGAAGACACAGAGAAATGGAAAAACGTTCCATGCTCATGGATTGGAAGAATAAATATTGTTGGAAATTAAGAATTCTTAGCATTGTATAACTTGTCAACTTTTTCTTTGTGCAATAATGCTGACCTTTTATTTTTGTGTTTCTTTTTCTGCAGGTCTTTAATATATTATTGAGACTGATAACTCGCACCCACAGTGGCTACATGTTGACAGATTGCATATTTTGAAAGCTTGAGATATTTTATAATGAAACATGCCATGTGGAAACTTTGAAGCCTAGAATCCTGCCAAACACCTGAATAAGGAATTCCTCACCTGTAATGTAAGAGACTTCTCCCTACCACCATGACAAACCAGGAGAAGTGGGCACACCTGAGCCCCTCAGAATTTTCCCAACTTCAGAAATATGCTGAGTGTAAGTATTTATATTGATAATATGACTTGATTTGGCATTTGTGTTAAGCAAGATTTATAAGAACAGATTACAGAACCTGTTCAGCATTGGGAGAGATGTAGATACATGTTTCGTTTTTGTAGGTCGGTCTATTTGAGACTACCTTTTGGCATGAGAAAAAGGAAAAGTTGAATTTTTTTTTTAAGGAAAAGAACTTAAATCAAATATAAAATCTAGAAAAAAAGGAACTAGGATATTAGGTGCAAAACTAAAACTGGAAGCATTCCATGTGTAACAGAAGTAAAGCAAAAGATAAGACAATTTGGTGAAAGGAAATTGGTGATACTGCAATTGAGAAGGACAAACAGAAGTAACTGGGAAAAGTGAGGGTTTATTATTGTTGTTATTCTTGTTTTATTTGTTTTCTGTTTGCTAGCATAACATAGAAAAAGGGCTGGGAGTTGGGGGTCATGGATACATTGTGGAGTTGGAATTAGAGCTTATTAGAAAGTATCAGGACCTTATGCCAACTTTTTCAGATGTGTATATTCATACAAAAGATAGACCATGGCAATTCAGTTTATAGTAGGCTATTTTTAAATACTAAGTTTCTTTACACATAAACAGTAAAATTTCATCTACAAAGAATTTTATTTTATTTTATTTTTTTTTTTAAAGATTTTATTTATTTGACAGAGAGAAATCACAAGTAGGCAGAGAGGCAGGCAGAGAGAGAGGAGGAAGCAGGCTCCCCGCGGAGCAGAGAGCCCGATGCGGGGCTCGATCCCAGGACCCTGAGATCATGACCCGAGCCGAAGGCAGAGGCTTTAACCCACTGAGCCACCCAGGCGCCCCCAAAGAATTTTATTTTTAACATGGATTTTCAGGAATGTATCTGTTTCATGAAATGAGTTTCAACTATAAATATGAATAACACCTGGGTCAAGGTGTTAAAGAGAGAAAAGGAAGTTCCTAAAAAATCCGTGGTACCAACAAGTTGGGAGGATGACGAGCAGAGAAAAAAGTAACACGTAAGGAATGTAATAAGATTGAAGAGAATAGGGGAATCACATGGTGACTGGAAGAAGAGAATTCAGGAAGCCTTAGAAAGAGGAAAACAACTGTAGCATGCAAGAATGTAAGAGGAAACATCGAAGCAGCTGGGTTGGAGAGGTGTGGTACCCAGGGGGAAAGGAGTGGATGGAGTAAGGCTATGAAGGAGAGGAAGAGAGAAGAGGAACTTGAAATAATAAGTGAAAGGTTTGTTGATAATAGTGAATAATAACGCATTTATGGGGTTACAGATAAGTCAGGAACATTAATAAACACTTACTGCATATTATCTGAAAAGGCCAACTTCACCGGTTTTCTAGAGGCTTCCTCACTTGTGGGCTGACGTGTGCTGGGTGAGGTTGTGAGGGTGTTGCTGGGTATTCACAATAAAGATGCAAAGCCGAAAGAACATGTGCATGTTCTTAGTCAATAATAAAAATTATAACAGCTATCACTGGTGGGGAGCAGAAATTTCTGCTATCAAAGTATGCTTCTCATATTCAAAAACTGTTTTGAGAGGCTGAGAGCACAGTTCATCCTCTTGTCCCGTTTAGTCCACAATGGCTGAATTCTTGTCTGTATTTTTATACGTGATAATTTTGAAATTGACTAAAAAAATGATTTACCTATGTTTTCCAATTTCTTTTTGCTCTCTGCTATTGTTTTATATCCAATAATTAAGTAAATGTTTCTGAGCATTTTCTTTAGGGAGAATATTCTCCTTGGCACTGAAGGAACCACAGTTATAAACATGTGTTCAAGGATGTTTAATGAAGGCTAGAAACTAATGGATAAATGACTGTATCTAGGCAGAATTTTTTTTAATTTTTTAAAAAGATTTCTATTTATTTATTTGACAGAGATCACAAGTAGGCAGAGAGGCAGGCAGAGAGGGGGGAAGCAAGCTCCCACTGAACAGAAAGCCGGATGCGGGGCTCAATCCCAGGACCCTGAGATCATGACCTGAGCGGAAGGCAGAGGCTTAACCCACTGAGCCACCCAGGCGCCCTTAGGCAGAATATTTTAAGTGCCACAAAGTTTGGGGTTCTGCAGGGCATTAGTATGCAGTTGGAGTTGGTAAAGGGAAATCTTCATGGAAGAAGTAGGATTTGAAATGAATCTTAAAAAGTAGGTTTAAGGAAAATGGAGAAGAAAATAATACAGATAAAAAGGAAAATTCGCATTTATTTGAGGGAGAGGAGTCATATTTAGCTATACCAGAAATTAAAGGTATAAGTACAGTTAGGATGTAAAAATGAGTTGGAATTAAAATATACAATGCTAAACTTGAGTAAAGCAGTGAGGATTAATTGTAGGGTTTTAAGCACAGAACAACATGAGCAGGAGTTTAACTTGGCAAATACAAGGATGGAATAAGGTAATGGAAAGAGACTAGCATCATGCCAGTGGGCTATTGGAATAGACTAAATAATGTGGATGATGAAAGATGACCAGAAAAGTGTAGATTCAGATATTTTAGCATTAAAACTAAAAGAGGGCTTGGGAAATAGTAATAGAGAGAGAGAGAAAGAAATAAAAAATTTAGTTCCAAAGATTTGACTTGACGAATGGGACAATTTGGTGACATAATCCCCCAAGTAAATAAAACATGGAGTTTGGTTTAGCTTATGTTAAATTTAGCTGGATAATTAAAATGTATGTTACTGGGGCGCCTGGGTGGCTCAGTGGGTTAAGCCGCTGCCTTCGGCTCAGGTCATGTTCTCAGGGTCCTGGGATCGAGCCCCGCATCGGGCTCTCTGCTCGGCAGGGGGCCTGCTTCCCTCTCTCTCTGTCTCTGCCTGCCTCTCTGTCTACTTGTGATCTCTCTCTGTCAAATAAATAAATAAATAAATAATCTTAAAAAAATTAAAAAAAAATGTATGTTTCTGTTTATGGAAGCATTAAAATGAGAACGGTAAATTATTACCATTAATAGCTAAATTATCATTTCTAATGAACTTTGCTCAGATATTAAGATTCTATTTGAATTGATAAACAGAATTTATACTGAAGTATTAAATATGTTATATACTGCTACTTTCATTTTATTGCCTATGGAATATGGCATTCATTTAATTATATCATAAATGCTTGACTTAGTAATCAATTTGTGGAAATACCTAAAACAAGTGTAATAAAAATTACCACAAATGTGAAAATTGTAACAGATTGAGACAAAGATTAATGAGTATTCAATAAATTGGTAGTAAGAAGTGACACACTAAGTATAAGAACAGTTTTAATTTGATTTTATGAGGACACAAATTAACTGAATAACTGTGAGTTAAAAAAATCAGTGCAGATTCCATGATCATTAGACTTGCCATTCTTTTTCAAATAAGCAAGACATTATGAAAAGTGCTAGACTTAATCCCCCAAGAAGTTTCCTGTGTAATTAGGAAGCAAAGAATATCATGATTAGAATATATCCTTGTATAATAAATTGCCATTGTCAAAATATAGCTGGAAACAAACATTATTCTGAAGATTAGGAAAATAGTATATTTTCCATTGCAATTTAGTGCATGTGATCAATCTGTCATCAGCATTTAAGCATCAGATTTTTCATGTTGCAGTGCAGTATTGATAAAGTGACATTCATTCATTGTCTAGTAGAAGATGGTGTATTGGATTCACTTTTTTGACTTTGTTTTGTAGCTTTCAATAAGAAACTGTTTACATGCATTAAATTATATTAAAAAACAAGTTACTGTTTTAAGGTTAAATTTGCAGCACACTAAGATTATATGTGCTATATATCAAATAAGTGTTTCATATGCTTTCGGGAGATGGAGCGGGCCTGTAAAACTGTTGGTCGAGATGAAGGAATTCATGGAACCCCTACCCCAGCAAAACCAAATCACTCATTGTGGGACCTAGATAACACCGTAACGATCAATTCCTTGAATTATCTGATTGGGGGTTCTCTCCAGTACTGCCCCAATATACCGTATGTCTTATTCTGTTTGGGCTGCTCTAACAAAGTACCACAGAGGGCATGACTTCTAAGAATAACAGATATTTCTCACAGTTCTGTAGGCTAAAGTCAAGGATCAGGGTTTCAGCATGTTCAGGTCCTATAAGGGGCCTTTTCTCAGTTGCAAACTGCCACTTCTCCTTGTATCCTTATAGGATGGAAACAGTCAGTGGGATAGTGCATTCCCAGGGACTATTGTTAAGGACACTAATCCAGCTGGGGCCTCACTCTCATGGCTTTAGCTCATTCTGATTACCTCCCAAAGAACCCTCCTGTTGGAGGCTGGTATATCAACATATGCCTTTGGTGGGGACACGGTAAAGTCCCCTACACCCTGGAACTAGAAATACTCTCAACTTCAAGGCTTTCCTTGTGATCACTTAGGGGAAAGCAGAGTGAGATGGGCACAACATCCCTTGTTAGGCAGCTAGGACGTCGGACAGCTTGTACTCAAATCCTGGACCTCCATATTTTAGATCTCTCATTTGGGAAAAGTCACTTAACATCTCTGTGTCCCGTTTTTCATACTTACAAAATGTGGAAAACCATAAATGTGTCAAGGGTTGTGAGTATTAAATCGAATGAGTTAATGATATATGTCAAGTCATGATAGCACTGTCTGGCAAGTTGTAAGCGATACAGCTGTTTACATTTATTGTTTTAATAGGAAGGGTGTGAATGTATTCTGTTGGCTGTTTGAATGGATTGTTGATGATCAATAGAAAAGTGCCACATTTTGGAGCACAATCAGTGTCCTTCCACCTCGCCCCCCCCCCCCACTGTGCTATAAGACTAGATTCTTCCCACAAGGTAGAAACTTCTGGTGCTGTTGGCAGCCTCATTTCTGTGTTGTCCCCACAAATGCTGAAGGCAGTTAATGCAAAGCCTGCTGTGGTTGCCTACAGCATGCTGAGACCATGCTCCTGTTTAGGGTTTTAGGCTGAGTCACTCCATGGGAAACATTTCCATTGATGTGTGGGAGAGGAGTATAATTTTCTTTCCCACTCTTTATATAAAGTCATCCAAACTGTTGTTACAAGATAGAGAGCTCTCACTCCTGCCGTGGAGAGAATTGAGCTTATCACATTATTAGTTTGCCAGAGCTTCCCGCTGTGGTCTCATGGTGTCGCAAAGGGTTAAGATACTCCAAGTCTTTTCATGGATGACAATATTTTCTGTGTAAAATCTACACGATATTTTCAAGTGATTCATTATCTGCCCACATATTGTCACTTAGGATTAGCTCTTTATTTGCTATATATAAAGTGGGTTATATAGCATGCAAATTATTTTTGAAAGCTACTGTGTTATTATGGTGGGAACACTTCCAAATTTTCATAAATTTTTTACTGTTTATAGCAGCTGGCATTGTGGAGAGTTGCAAAATTATGATGAACTTGTTCTTTTCAATAAGGACCAATATGCCTAACATTTGGACGTCGTGTACGATTTCTTCTATGGAGAGAAGCACAAGCACTTGGTGGAAAGAGCACAGACTTTGCAGGCAGACTAATATTTGATAGTGTTGAGCCCTAGACCCGTTTGGTACTTTTAGTGGTATGGGCCTTTAGAATGTTACATAAACTGCTTGTACCTCAGTTTTGTCACCTGGAAAAGTAGAATCCACCTCAAAGTATTATTGTAGGATTTAATGAGACAGTAAATGTCATCATAATAAATAATTGTTTTTTAATGGCTTCATCTTCAACAATGTTCAAGTATTATCTCATTGAATACAATACACGTCAGAGGGGGACAGGTGATCTCTTCCAGGCAGATTACTGAGCCCATAGCAATGGCACAATAAGTGATGAAAATCAAAACAGTAATAATTCTTTATGTTTTTTATGAAGATCAGTATGTTAATAAATTGGTTACTAATCATGTTTCCAAAATACAAAAAGCTGGAATCTGGGATTTAGGGTGCTCATAGCTCCACCAGCCACAGTCATCTCTCAAAGGTTTTTACATACAAGGAAAAGCAGAGAGGTAAAGCTGCTAACTGTGGCTTTGGCCTCAAATTGTCTTTCTGGTCTTTTATCATGGTAGATTGGAAGGGATCATGTGTGAACCTCAGTGAAGCTCTACCTAAAATAGAGGCACATTTCAGTATTCCTCCTGCATTCATTCTGCCAGAGCCTGGAACCTCCCTCACTCTTCCTTTATGAAAAGCATGGGAGGAGAAGGAGAGATGAGCAGAAAATCGTGAAGCAATTGTAATAGAAATATGGTGAAGCCCTTTTCCATTTTAAGTAGCCTTACTCTCTTGAGACACTCTACTCTCTAGCATGATGATCTAATGTGTCTTTGAGATATGTTTTGTGAGTCATCCATACAAGATGAGACTAAGAGAATGGTGGGAAAGAGACTTCACCTCTTACCCCTGTGGGTATTCAATTTATAGTTAGGCAAATTTAGATCACATATTAGCCCTGTTTCTAATTTGTCATGATGCAGTTTGCTTTTGATTTTGGCCTATACCCTGTATGTTAGATAGGCCCTATTTTGGGCAGCCAAACCACTTAATGATAATTACTTTCTGCGTAAGACCAAAGAATAAATGGCACAGGGCCATTTAACAGATTGATTGAGAGCACTTAATTTGATGTCATAAAATGAGGTGAGTTCTAGTGCTGTGATATACCCCTCAGTTTCCTCACCCACGTCCTAGGATTGTGGTGATGGTTAAATGTGAAAATGCAGGTAAATGCTCAGGACTCAATATGTTATTGCTATGATGATGATCATGATGGTGATAAATGAGGTAGATTAATGTCAGAAGAGAGCTTTTCTTAATGAAAAAATTTTAGGCCTGTTTGCTTATACTACTAATGTAAAATGTCTTGACTTTGCCCTGATACGTGGTCTGAAATTGGAATCTGCAACTCTATTTTAGATAATACATGTCTCTCATTTCCGACCCTGTTTCTTCTGATTCACATTGATTAACTCAGCAGTTCCTGGCTTTGACCCAGATTTTATTTCTGGAATGTATGTTGGCTGCATAATCTCTTTTGCCTCATTTCTGGCTCTGTTTCCTATTTGTTGTACTGTTTCAGACTGATTTTTTCCTTGGTAGTTTCTCTGGATACATATATGTCTTAAATCTTTTAATACATGAAATTTGCAGTGGTAAAAGAAATCAGTATCTATGAATGTCTAAATTCCATTCTTTTAGTGTCCTAAAGACAAAAAACATCTATTTTTCCAACTTTGCAAACTTGCCAGAAAAAAAACAAAAACAAAAACAGTAATCCAGAAACAGTTTTAAGGCTTACACTCAAATGAACTTTAATACTGAAGTCAGGACTTCTGTGAAGTCTTGGTTTAGGTGGGCCAAATTATGTTACGACAGAAAAATTCACAAAATCTCAGTGGCTTAATGAAATAGGTGCTGATTTCTTGCTCATATTTTATTTTCAAATCTGAGTCAGCAAACGGTTAATTTCACTTTGTCCTCGATCAAGTCCCAGTTTGATGGAACAGTCATCAACTTCAGAAACTGGCAGATGCTATGGCAGAGACAGAGAGCTTGAGAACTGGGAGTTGGCTCTTAAGGCTTCTCCTTGACAATGATATGCTTAGATTTATTTTGCCTAAGCAATATACACGAATACATCCAATTCCAAGTGAGTAGAGAAATGCCTTGTTTTTGTCTGCCCAGTGTCAGGGGAACACTAACATATTTGGTGAAAACTACTAATGTGGCCAGTATCACACAAATGAAATGGATCCTACCACTGACTTTGGAATCTTACTCATCATAATCTCTTTAAACTTCCATTTATTTTCCTATAAAATGAGGACAATAATTCTCATCAAAAAATAACAACTATTATTCTATCACTAACATTAATATGATAAATTTATATCAAAAGTTATCACTAAGGGGTGCCTGGGTGGCTCAGTGGGTTAAAGCCTCTGCTTTCGGCTCAGGTCATGATCCCAGGGTCCTGGGATCGAGCTCCGCATCGGGCTTTCTGCTCGGCAGGGAGCCTGCTTCCTCCTCTCTCTCTCTGCCTGCCTCTCTGCCTACTTGTGATCTCTGTCTGTCAAATGAAATGAAGAAAATCTTTAAAAAAAAAAGTTATCACTAAGAATCATGCACATTTAATTATGTACTTCATCCTTAACTCACTTATAAAAGTTGTTATTTGCTGAAAGTTTCCTTCATTATCTTCCCCGTTATAGCAGAAGTGCTATACACACACACACAGATGTGAGTACACAAACTAGAGGGACTTAATTTTACTCAGTCATTATTCAGTCAATACTCAGTCATTATTCAGCCAACAGTACTTAGAACCTTTATGTTTGGCTTTGGTTAATACAGAAATGAATATTTTGGTGCTTTCAGTCAAGAGCCTAGTGTATTCAGAGACACAAATAATGTGGCAGATGATGATAAAGCAATTAAATACATTCTCTGAATATTATATATATAAGACATTTTATTGAGATATAGTTAACTATAAGATTATTTTAATTTTAGGTGTACAACATAATGATTTAAGATGCATTGTGAAATGATCACCATAATACATTAAGTTAGCATCTGTCTCCACACATAGTTACTTTTTTAAAATTATTTTTATGGTGAGAACCTTTAAGATCTTCTCTCTCTTTCTCTCTCTCTTTTTAGATATTTTATTTATTTGACGGAGAGAGACACAGCAAGAGAGGGAACACAAGCAGGGGGAGTAGGAGAGGGAGAAGCATGCTTCCCACCAAGCAGGGAGCCGGATGTGGGGCTGGAATCATGACCTGAGCCAAAGGCAGATGCTTAACAACTGAGCCACCCAGGCACCCCAAGATCTGCTCTCTTAACAACTTTCAAGTAACACAATACAGTATTATAATTGTAGTCACCATGCTGTACATTATGTTCCCAGGACTGACTTCTAACTGGAAGTTTTTACCTTTTGACCTCCCTTCACTCATTTCAACAAATCCACACACTCTACTTTCAACCTCAGGCAATCGCCAGTCTGTTTTCTATATCTGCAAGGTCAGGCTTTTTAAGATTCCACACATAAGTGAGATCGTACTGCTTTTGTTTTTCATGTCTGACATATTTCACTTAGCATAATGCTTCAACATCCACACATGTTGTCCCAAACGGCAGGACGTCCTTTCTCATGGCTGAATAATATTCCAGTGTGTGTGTGTGTGTGTGTGTGTGTGTGTGTGTGTTGCATTTTCTTTATCTTCATTTCTCTGTGGATACTTAGGTTGTTTCCATGTCTTGGTTATTATAAATAATACTTCAACAAACATGCGGGTGCACATATCTTTTTGAGTTAGGGTTTTGATTTCCTTTGGATATAGTCCCAGAAGTGGGATTGCCAGATCATATGGTGGTTCTATGTTTAATTTTTTGAGGAACCTCCATGTCATAGTAGTTGCACCAATTTACATTTTTACCAACAGTGTACAAAGTTTCCCTTTTTTAACGTCTTCTCCAGCACTTATGTTTTGTCGTTTTGATAATAGCCATTTTAATAAGTGTGTGGTGGTATCTTGTTGTGTTTTGATTTGCATTTCTCTGATGTTTAGTGATATTGAGTACCTTCTTACGTTCTTATTGGTATATGATCTGCAAATATGCCTCTTTCTCACACAACTTGGGAATTTCTGTCTGCCATCTCTGCTTTGTGCCCTGGGGGTCGGGGATAGATAGTTAAAAATGAATTCTATTTGCTATGGACCGGTGGGACCTGCAAACATAAGCCCTTCTGGGCACCAGAGCCAAATGATCAAAGGATGCATTCCCTGGATAGCAGCTGTAAACCCCTGGTACCCAATATGTGTACCAGATCCTTTCTATAAAAAACTTTCTATAAACAACTTGGAATGAGGCAGAGGGGAGCGCTAGCTTCCCTAACTCGTGGGGAATATTGCATTAGGTCCTCTAGATATGTGTTAAATTAGAAGACTGCCCCTCAGGCCACAGCCTTTTATTGTTGTTGTTCCAGTTTTATTGAAAAGTAATTGACATATGTCACTGTATAAGTTAGAGTCATACACTGTGATGGTTTGACTCACATATATTATGAAATGATTACCACATTGGTTCAACTAACATCCATCTTTTCTTATAGATAAAATAAAGCAAAAGATAGAAAAAAAGAGAAAAATTGTTCTTCTTGTGATGAGAACTCTTAGGATTTACTCTTTTAACAACATCTTTTTTTTTTTTTTTAAGATTTTATTTATTTATTTGACAGAGAGAGATCACAAGTAGACAGAGAGGCAGGCAGAGAGAGAGAGGGAAGCAGGCTCCCTGCTGAGCAGAGAGCCCGATGCGGGACTCGATCCCAGGACCCTGAGATCATGACCTGAGCCGAAGGCAGCGGCCTAACCCACTGAGCCACCCAGGCGCCCTTTTTAACAACATCTTTATGTATCATACAACAATGTTAGCTATGGTCATCATGTTATGCATACATTCCTAGCATTTATTTATCTTAAAATGGGAAGTTTGTGCCTTTTGATTACCTTCCTCCAAGCCCCCCATCCCACGAACCTCCACCTTTGGTAACCACAAGCTTATCTCTTTTTCTATGAGGTTTGTTTTTTGTTTTGTTTTGTTTTTTAGGTTCCGTATGTAAGTGAGATCATATGGTGTTTGTCTTTATCTGACTTATTTCACTTAGCATAATGTCTTCAAATTCCATCTGTGTTGTCAGAATGGATTTCCTTGTTTTTTAATTGTTGAAAAATATCACTACACACACACGTGCACGTGTGCGCATACACACACACACACACACACACACACACACACACACACCCTTTATTTATCCATGCATTTATCAAAGGACACTTAGGTTATTTCCATATGTTGGCTATTGTAAATAATGCTCCTATAAATATGGGCGGGCAGATATGTTTTTGAATTAGGGTTTTCATTTCCTGTGGATATATTCCCAGAAGTGGAATTGCTAGATTATATAGTATTTCTATTTTTCATTTTTTGAGGAACCTCCATACTGTTTTCCATAGTGGCACCAGTTTACATCCCCACCAACAGTGCATGAGGGTTCCTTTTTCTTTGTGTCCACACTAGCACTCATTACCTCTTATCTATTTGATTGTGGCTATTCTAACAGGCATGAGGTGATATCTTACTGTGATTTTAATTTCCATTTTCTCAGTAACTAGTGATAAACATCTTCTCATGTACCTGTTGGCCATCGATATATCTTTGGAGAAATGTCAGTTCATGTCCTTTGCCCATTTTTAAATGGGTTATTTGTGGTTTTGCTATTGAGTTGTATGAGTTCTTTATATATTTTGATTATTAACACTTTATCAGATATATGGTTTGCAAATATTTTTCCCCATTCAGTGGATTTTTTTCCCCACATTGTTGGTCATTTATTTTTCTCTTTTTTTTTCCTTTTCATATTTTTAAGTTAAATTGTATTTAGTTAACATACAGTGCAATATTTATTTCAGGAGTAGAATTCAATGATTCATCACTTACATACAATACCCAGTGTTCATCACAAGAAGTGCCCTGTTAATACCCATCACCCATCCAGCCCATCCCCCACCCACCTCTCTCCATCCACCCTCAGTTTGTTCTCTACCTTTAAGAGTCTTTTATGGTTTGTTTCCCTTTCGTTTTTTCTTTCCTTCCTTTCTTTTTTTTTCTTTTATTTTTTGATGGTTTATTTTTCTATGTAGAGCTCTCTTACTTTGATTTATGTAGAGCTCTCTTACTTTGATATGGTTCTACTTGTTTTGTTTTTTTTTATTTTGTTGCTTGTGCTTTAGGACTCATAACTAAAAGAATTATTACAAGACCTATGTCAAGGAGCTTTATTCCCCCCTGTTTTCCTCTAGGAGTGTCATGCCTTCAGGTCTTACGTTTAAGTCTTTAATCCATTTCGTATTAATTTTTGTGAGTAGTGTTGTTGTGGGTCCAGTTTCATTTTTTTACATGTGAATATCCAATTATCCCAGCATTATTTATTTAAAAAATTGCCTTTTCTTCATTGAGTGGTCTTGCCCTTCTTGTCAAATATTAGTTGGCTATATAAGTTTGGTTTATTTTTGGACCCTTGATACTGTTCTGTTGGTCTATATGTCTGTTTTTATGTCGTTACCATACTGTTTTGATACTATAACTTTATAGTATAGCTCAAAATCACGAAGTGTGATACCTCCTGTTTTGTGTCAGGATTTCTTTAGCTCTTCAGGGTCTTTGTGGTTCCTTATAAGTTTTAGGAGTGTTTTTCTACTTTCATAAAAAATGCCATTGGAATCTTGATAGGCATTACATTGAATCTATAAATAGCTTTTGGTAGTATTCACATTTTGACAGTAATCTTCCCATCCATAAACACTGGATACCTTTCACTTATGTGTGCCACCTTTGATTCTTTTATCAGTGTTTTACAGTTTCCAGAGTAGAGATTGTTTAGTTAAATTTAGCTAAATTTAATCCTAAGTATTTTATTTTTTCAATGCTATTCTAAATGGGATCGATTTCTTTATTTCCTTTTTCAGAAGAGTTATTTTTATTTTTTTTTGAGGGGCTCCTGGGTGGCTCAGTGGGTTAAAGCCTCTGCCTTCGGCTCAGGTCGTGATCCCAGGGTCCTGGGATTGAGCCCCACATCGGGCTCTCTGCTCAGCAGGGAGCCTGCTTCCACCTCTCTCTCTCTCTCTGCCTGCTTCTCTGCCTACTTGTGATCTCCGTCTGTCAAATAAATAAATAAATAAAGAAGATTTTAATTTTAGAAAGAAGTATGTATAAAATAACTTTGCTTGGAGGGAGACTAAAAACAATTAGGAGAGTATTTTTCTAGTGCAAGTTGTTGAATATGCAGGGTTAAATAAAGTTTAAGGCATTGTTAACAGAGAAGTAATTACATATTAGAGAGAGTCTCTAGAGGTAGAATAAATCAGGTACAATCACCATTGGGGTATGAGGACTAAAGAAAGAGGATGGGGTACTTGAACTTGGGAACAATGTGGTTTTCTTAACCTAGGATGGGACTGCAAAGAAAAAAAAAACCCAAGCTAATTATTTAACTAATGAATTCATAACAGGTTTAGAGAGAAATGGCTTTATTTTGGACATTTTGAGCCATAATTTTCTATCCATCTAATGATTGAACATATGAATTAGATTATTTGGCACACAGATCTAGAGCTCAAGCAGGAAATCAGCGCTGGAGTTATAGAATGGGTATGCTTTTGCACTGTGGGTGGTAATCATATGATGAGAATAGATTAGGTGACCCAGTGGAAGAAAACTGAGCAAGGAGAGAAGGGTGGAGAAGGAGTACTAGAGATCACTGTGTTTATAAGGCAGTTAGAAGATGAGATATCCATGAAAGCAATTGGAATATAGTACCTAGAAAGGAAGGAGGAAGTAAGTGAATGACCAGTATTCTAAAATCTAAAAGAAAAGTGTTTTCAGAAGGTGAGATGTAACTTAATAAGTAAAATGTGCCCAGAGATTTCATCATTCAGTGTTACTGGTGATTTTAACAAAGATTTTTTTTCTTATAATAATAAATGCAGTGGGATGAGTGGAAAAGAAGAGAGGCAGAGAGAATACATATACACTATTTTTTAAAATAGAATCTTAGCCATGAAAAGGAAGAGAAAAAATTATGGCTTAAAATGAATACAGTAAAAAGAAGGATTTTGTTCTTTCACATGGAGAGAAGACAGTTCATGGGGCAAAATGGACATCACATAAAGGGAATAACTTGTGAGGAAAGATTCTGAGCCTATGGCCAAATCTTAATTTTTGTTTTGGTTTTATTCAATTTTCTGAACTTCACCTCTACTGTTTTTTTTTTTAAACATACTTGTTTTAGTTTTTAGCAAGTTACATAATCTTTCTAAACTTTAATTTTCTCAACTGTGTAATTAAGAAAATAATAAAGCCTATCTTACAAGATTGCTGGAAGACTCAAAATAATATGTGTGGAAATGCTTTGTAAACTGCAAACCACCATATGTAAGTTAATTACTGCTTTCATTGTAGTTACCATTAGAATGTTCTGAGTTATCTTTATACTATTTCTCTCCTTCTTCTGCAGTATAGTATCTCTGCTTATCCCAAATACACATTTATAATTTCACTATTTATTAAATTTTACCGTTTGCTTTAATGGATTATATGAGAAATACCCACCTGCTCATTGTGCCCCAATTTTTTCACTTTTACCTATTGTGGGGAGAACACTGCCAAGATTTTACTCCACTCACAATATAGCAACTTAGTGTGCTGCAGATTTATGATGCTAGAAGACATGATGCTTCTGGATCATAGGAAAAGGACATTATTAACAATGTCACAACAGACAGTATTCACCTCATGTTTTCATTGTCAACTCCACTTTAGTTCTCCTGAGGAAACATGAAAAGGCCAGGTGACCTCTGCACAAGCAGTGAATTGAGTTATAGGAGAGGAATCCTTAGGGAACCCAAATCTTTTATAATTGATAGGAAACAAAGTTGCCTTTTGCTCAAGAGAGGGCCACAATCTATGCTTCCCAAGGGTTTTCACAACAAAACTATCTGTGAAGTGATGGTCTGGAATAAAAGTCATCTGTGCCTCTGTTTGTTAAGACTTGCAGGAACATGAAAGAAACATTAAGAATTATTCCTCAGTAAACATAAGCTTATGATAGTCATTACCACTGTGATCAGTTCCAGAGGTTGGTGAAAATACAGGTTTTCTTATCAGGTTACCTTTTAGTTTATATAAAGGTAACCTAGATTTGTGCCCAGAAGTTTCTTTGTCTTCATCTCTGACCCTCTTTCCTTCCCTTTACTCTACTTCTAGGTTTTCAGGTTCATCCTGTCTATGAACATTTTCAAGTTAGAGGTAGACTCACCACTTGTCTATATTCATTCAGGAAGGGTGAAAGGAAATCCAATTGGTTGCTGGTATTTTGGAGCCTACCCATTAAAAATAGGCTTAATTCTTCCATTTTATCAAAGAAGTAAACCTCTTAAAACACAGATGTATTTTCTCTCTCTCTCTCTCTCTCTCTCACACACACACACACACACACACACATCTTTTTCTTGCAAGTGTCAGGAGGGAAAATTTTTCTTATACCTTTTAATGTCCTTTTAGCGAGCTTAGGAATTAAATTGACATGAGACCAATTAACAGGAGAAGAAACCCCAAAGTTTAATTATATGCACATAAAGGCCCAATAAGAAAATTGAAACATAAAGAAATGACCAAAGCTATCAGAGGGAAGGTGTGTGGGTATATGCATTAAATAGGTATGAGGATTAAGAAATGCACTTGTGGGGCACCTCAGTGGCTCAGTGGGTTAAAGCCTCTGCCTTCGGCTCAGGTCATGATCTCAGGGTCCTGGGATCGAGCCCCACATCGGGCTCTCTGCTCAGTGGGGAGCCTGCTTCCTCCTCTCTCTGCCTGCCTCTCTGCCTACTTGTAATCTCTGTCTGTCAAATAAATAAATAAAAAATCTAAAAAAAAAAAAAAGAAAAAAATAAAAGAGATGCACTTGTGATGGGTCCTGAGTATTGTATGGAATTGTTGAATCACTATGTTGTACAACTGAAACTAATATTACACTGTGTGCTAACTAACTAGAATTTGAATTAATACTTAAATGACCAAAGCAGGCAGTTTTATGCTTTTTAAACAAAGAAACATAAATATGGGAGACTTAAAGAAAACTTATATTTGGGAGCTGCAATTAATAAAGAATTTTTTTTTTTTAAAGATTTTATTTATTTATTTGACAGAGAGAGATCACAAGTAGACAGAGAGGCAGGCAGAGAGAGAGAGAGAGAGAGAAGCAGGCTCCCTGTCGAGCAGAGAGCGATGTGGGACTCGATCCCAGGACCCTGAGATCATGACCTGAGCCGAAGGCAGCGGCTTAACCCACTGAGCCACCCAGGCGCCCCTAATAAAGAATTTTAAAGAGGATTTGGGCTGGAGTATTTAGTAAGAGTAACAAAGTTTGTTTATAGTCTTCTCAGCTCTCAATTCCCTCACTCTGGTACTAAGAATGTCTCTTTACCTCCTGGTGCAGGAAGGGTGTCTTTCACATGGGAGATTTATTTCCTGCTTTCTAGAAAGAAAAAGGGGTCGGAGTGTTTTTCTTGCACTGACTCTTCCTTAAATAACTTTAATGTAGCATAATCAATATGCCAAATTGTCATGTTTTGGGGCAGGCTGCCCTGTGCCCTCACACACCTATCAGTCGCCATTAACTTATTTTTTAATGCTTTACTGTTGCATGAACACAGAAAGGAAAGATTTGGGGGGAAAGGGACACATAGACTAGATAGTCTCTCCTTTTGCTGAATGGTTTGCTGAATGGTTTGAGAACTCCCTGGAACTGAATATATATTGAAGATGCCATTGACTTTCTGCCTGATGTCATAAGTGCCTTTGAAGCGGAATGTGTTACTATTTGAGCTGCTTTAGCTGCCAAAGGATAAGTGACTTCCAGACCATTTTTTTTTTAAAGATTTTATTTATTTATTTGACAGAGAGAGATATCATAAGTAGGCAGAGAGGCAGGCAGAGAGAGAGTAGGAAGCAGGCTCCCTGCCAAGCAGAGAGCCTGATGTGGGGCTCGATCCCAGGACCCTGGGATCATGACCTGAGCCGAAGGCAGAGGTTTAACCCACTGAGCCACCCAGGCGCCCCCTTCCAGACCATTTTTAAGCTTAGTTTCTTACTAGATTGTGGTAATCCGCTGTCCCTTGAAACTTACCCTTAAACTGAAGTCACTGGAGAACAAAGAAAATCAAGAGAAGAGTAAAATGCTGGTAGCTGCAGCTTTGGCTTGGACAGGAGAGTCTCCCAGATGTTTACAGAATTCTGCCAACTATTGCTGGTTTGTCGTTTCCCCGTGGATATCAGAGATTAATCATTTTTTTCCCTGCCAAATGAAAATCTTTCTCTAGAAATTCACTCTTACAAGCTCTGCCTTGGTTAGAAGGTATTCAAGGGAGGTAGTCTATAATGAATCCCACAGATGCTAAGAATAGAGGATACATTCTGATTATTGGTAAAATGTGATATGATGTGACTATTGAATAGTTTATTACCAATATCAGGGTAACTGGTTATGATGGGAAAAAAAATCAATGCATTTTGTAAACTTAGGAGTCAGAATCATTCTAAATATTTTGAAATATTTCTGAAAGGGCACATTTTCCCTTCTACCTCCCTCATACTCACTTCACAAGTGCCAGAATTTTTAAAAAAATAACATTTTGAACATATTGGACTCTTTGGGATTATAAGAACTGTACCCTAATGATATCCAGTCTCTTCTCTTTTTCTAGGTGTCAAAGACTCCAGGTATTTCTCTCAACAGCTCTGGGAGGCATTTCTAAAACAGCAATAACTGCTTCCACAGAGCATTTATGTGGAAATACTATATGGAAGTCCTTCATGTAATGATAATTTCTGCCATTTCCAAAGTTACTTTCTGAAAGCACCTTGTAGAATTCTTCCTTTTTCCACAAATGGCTGCCATGATCATTATATTGAGTTCCATGGTAATTTTCCTTTCGTTGCCTTATCTCCCAGAATGATCAAAAGCATAGAGCTAAGAAGTAAAATATAATACCATTGACTTAAGAGTTTCTAAATGTAATCCTTTAAAGAATTCATCTTGGAGAAACAGATATTCCTAAAATAATCACTGATAAAATTCCACGTCCTGTAATTGTCCCACTGTTCCTGATCCACATTCTATGTAAAATGAGAAAACCTTTCCTTCTACCTTGTAGTTTCTCTGTCAGGTCCTTGGGTATCTGAAAATGTACAGTGTCAAAAAACGTTCATACTTTGTGTTCTTCTGCTTTCATGATGGCCTGTAGGCTGAGACATTTAGAAATACTCTGATGATACTTTTGACTTCTATCTAACTAAGCAAGCTGGAACAAACACATGTAAGGAGAGTGTGATAAAAATGCTACTCCTTCTCTCCCATATGGCATAAAGGATAAGTATATACCTATAAGACATTGGAATTGCAACATTAGTCTGGTTCCAAGTGTTGGGTCCATATACACCATTTTTTTGACTTCCTCATTCCCTCCTGGCAACTTCAAGAGCTCCACACTGCAGCCAGCCCTGGTAACTTTGTACATTCAGACCATGGGGAGGTATGTCAATAATCTTTCTAGGGAATTGTGGACAGTTATATCCAGAGATGGACTAATTAATAATAGGTGCTGCACACTCCCCCAGACTGCATTAGTAGCAATAGATAGAGTGTCCTTTTGAGGGGAATCCCATAGCTCATCCATGACATCACCTCTACTCATAAAACTGAGGATTGAAAGTTCTCGTTCATATGTTCCAAAGTGTCTACCAACATTTTAGATTTCTATCAGATATATTTTTCTGAGCTGGCATATGATCCTTGTGTCTTCAACTATTTCTAATTATTTTTCTGGTTCTCTGTAATCTCTGAGTTCTCTTGACCATCCTTGAATTAAAACCAGTGAGGATTCTCAGACATCGTGGGGACGTTAATGGCTGGCAGACCTTGGTTGGCCCTGGGCCATATATAGCTCTTATCAGGTCTTTGAGTCTAAATGGGCCATATTTGCTTAAGCCCTCCATTCTAGCATCTTTTGTAAAAACTTTCTAGTACACCACAAAATTGCCCATATTTTATCTTCTTTTCTCCAGATGATAAAGAGTGTAGCTTATATATCTTGGCACTTCCTAACCTAATGAAGATTTACTTTCTCAAATACTATTAGCACAATACTTAGCACGGAGGTACTATAACTTTATCCACATTTTTCCAGATTCTCCTCCATAAGCCGCTTAGAAAATGGCATTCTAACTTTCTCATATTTTGTATTTCAGAGTTCACTTTTCTGTTTTATAATGATGACTTCTTCAATCGACAGTTCAAAGTGTCATTCCCTGGAACTTTTCTAGCAGTCTCTCAAGTATTTTGAGATTTAGTATCTAATGATATCTTGCAGAGGCTGTGTAACTCATCTGTTATTGTCCGCACAGGGTCTCTGTGTGAATGGCTAAGATGTGATGTAGACTCCCTAAGCTAGACCATATTCCTTATGGAGTTTTTTCTCTATAAAGAGTGCCCAAGTTTTTTTCTGAACATTGTATAATAAATAGGACATAAGTCATTCTATAGCAGGCCCTTTTACTGAATGTTTTCTGCAGGAAATTTCTTTGAGGGAGCATTTTGATAAAGACACATAATGTAGCTTGGTCCTGCTTTGGAGTAGAAACATAATTGTCAAAGCTTATCTTTCTTCAGCAGATTCACTGCAGGATCTTAAGTCTCCATTTTGTCGGTGTCTCTCTTTCAAATGCTTTACCCCTCTCTACTGTCAGTTTAAAGGCTACAGTAGTCAGCGTCTGGAACTTGCTGTGGTTTGCTTGTATTTCAATGTGGCCATTCCATGGGTCCAGAATCCTAGGCAATGCCTTCTCCAGCTGTTCCTATGTTTTTACTCCGTACAGTGTTTTAAAGGGTGCTCCTTTAAAAACATCTTTCACAAAGAGTGTAATACTACGAGTAGCTGATAAAAAAACATATCTAGAGTGCAAAGGATGGGTCGAAACATTTGTTCATTTGTTCACTGCACTTTCTTCTCCTGTTTCCCTTTCTCATTCTTTTTGTAGCTCTTTGCAGTGTCTTGGCTCCATCCTGCCTGAGTCCTACAAGGTCAAAGCTCACAAGACCATTATTTTGGTATCCTATGTAGTCTAGGTCAGTTGTTATTCATGGCTTCATCTCATGAGGGCAAAAGATGGCTCACTGAAGAATTTGGGTCTATTTTTCTAATTTAGAGTGTTCAGAGTGGTGTACTTCTAAGGCAAGCCAAATATGTGCATGCTAATATTTATTATCACTGAGAACATATCTTGGGTGGCAAATACAGTATAATATCTAACACTTAAAAGGAGATGATCATGAATTTATTATAGCTCACATTTTTCTAAGCCTCTGTGCTTTAACTATATTTACATATTTAATTAGAGCAACCCTCTGAGGCCAGCAATCATTATTATTATTGTCATTTCACAGATGAGGGAATGGAAGCCCAGAGAATTTAAATTAACTTGCATGAGATTGTAGAGGTTTTAAATTATAGAGCCATAGTTCAAATCAGGTGGACTGTGTCTGGAGTTCATGCACTTAATCACTGCTATACTGACTCGGTTTGTTATCCCTTGGGTGATCATTAGTTTAAAAACAAAGCATAACCAAGAAAAATTGCTCCCTAACAAGAATGAAAATAGTAAGGAAGAAAATGAATAAGGAACCAGGAAACTCTATTCTTCCAAAGTTCAGATTATTCATAAAGGATGCAAATGTTTGCTATGACTAAGAAGAAAAGATCCAAAGCATGAAATTTCTTGGAAGCTGCTGGGCTGAGAAATGGATGATTTTGCAAGTGTTTCTAGTATATCCTTTAAGGCGGCTTTGAGATAGTTCTGATGGGCAGTGAGTTTACAATCACTTTGAAAGCCATGAGAGACTCATGAAAAAAGCAGAGATTATGGGCAGAAGCTTTGATGAAGAGATACATTTCTTCCAGGCAGAATCCATTTCCAGGCATTAGTAGGAAGAAGCATGATGAGGTCAGCCAAGTTGTTGGAGTAAGCATTTAAAGGCTTGTCTCATTTTTACTGCAAGTTTTACACTGCTGCTGTGTGCAATCCCTGAGCAGCATGGACAAAATCAAATAGGCTGCCTCAGGGCAGCAGCAGTGACAAGAAATGCTGAAGGTATGATGCAGCAGTAAGTGGGCAAAGGGAAGTTTGCAATTGGAGAGTTAGTGCAATTGATAAAACTGAAGTGCGTTAGTCAGAAAGCCCAAGATATCTCTGTATTTGTGTTTCTTTAGTTTTCTACGGCACGATGTATCCTTATGTTTTTGTTTTCAGTAGGTAAGAATTCAGTTGTACTTCTGTTTCAAATCGAGAGTTAATTTTTTTTTTTTAAATTTATTTGACAGAGAGAGATCACAAGTAGATGGAGAGGCAGGCAGAGAGAGAGAGAGAGAGTGAAGCAGGCTCCCTGCTGAGCAAAGAGCCCCATGCGGGACTCGATCCCAGGACCCCGAGATCATGACCTGAGCCGAAGGCAGCGGCTTAACCCACTGAGCCACCCAGGTGCCCCAAATCGAGAGTTAATTTTAAGGAAAGGGGAAATTGCCTGGGTCATAGATTTACGTTGTGAACCTTTAAAAGTATGTTTTTGGAAAATGGTGGCATTGCTTTGTTAGCCAGTAGCCAGCTAAACAGCTTAGTCCTCCTGAAACAAAATCCTGCCCTAGAGAGGAGCTCTCAGTTGGAGGCTCTTGGGGGCCACGCATTTCACACAGCTCAGGTGCACAAACAGAAGAACAGCTAAAGGAATGCTCTTCAGTATCTCTGCTTTCCTGGTCTATAATTTGTTGCTCATACATACTTCCATTAAACATGCTGTTTCTATTGGTACTACTCTATATGGAATAGACCATTTAGGATGAGAATCAAAAAGCCTAAAATGCTATAATTTTATAATTAATAAAAAAGACCTTTAAATGATGTTTTCTATAACTTTGTAATATGATTTAACTGATAAAGACGAGGCCGATTTAGTAATTTTTAAAAGGGTAAGTGTAAATAAGTAGTATGGCTTCTAATCTCTGATGCAACTCACCTTGGTTGTGGCACAGCAAACCATATACAAAAATTTCTCCAAGTCTAGACTAATGAAGGAACTTTTGAGAATCTTAATAATTTTTCAGCTGTCTAATATAATGTAGTTTCCTGAGTTCTGATCAGTAATAAGGATACTTTGCTGAGAATTTCCTTCTCTAAAATGGTTGAATTTGATGTATCTCTCATGCTCTCTCAGTCTGTATCTCTCATCATTCTATTTCTCTATTTTCCTCTCTGAAACCGTCTATTTCCTTTCTTTGTTATAGTCCATATCTTAATTGGCAAGAACAAAACCATTATATTCTTTAACATATAAATTATTTATATATTGCTATTTATTTAGAGAGAAAAAAAAAAACAAAGAGAAAAAGACCTTGCATCTAAAAGAAAAGTCAGTGGTGATACAGGTTGTGTTAATATAGGTTTGATGAGTAAGGACAATTAAAGTGATTAAATTTTATTTTTAGAAGCCATATATAGTGTTTGCAGGTGCAAACAATGTGGAGAAGCTGGAAAAAAATTAATCCTTTCAGTTTCACTTTCTTCTTGATTGTTAATCATAGTTTTATTGTGTTAAAAAACAAAAAGTCAACGGCATAAGTTCAAAGATCAAATGAGCTTTATTCAACAATCATGATTAATTGGGAAGTATCCCATCTAGCAAATAGAAAGGACTGCCATGGAGTCTAGATAAGAAGAAGGTTTTTTTGTTTTGTTTTGTTTTAATTAATTAATTTATTTTTTTGATAAGAAGTTTTAAAGTGAGAAAAAGTTCAGAAAAAGAAAATTATTAACAAAGAATGCATCATTTTAGGTAAGTTCTTTCTCCTAAGAGGAGTGGAAGGGTCTATATGGCAGATTATTTTACTGGTGCTGACCAGGTCATTCCAGGCTGACTGGTTGAAGTTTGTACTCCTTGGGGGTTGAAACCGCCATTAGGTTAGGTGTTAAGTCTTGGGTTACTAATATGGTATTTAGCGCAAATGACTCCATTTTGCGCCTGTTGTCTCCTTTTAACAGTTGTCTTTGCTATTCAAGTTATTTTGATGAGAGTTGTTTGGGGGACTTTTTTTTTTTTTTTTTTTTTTTTAAGAGGGAGAGCGGGGGAGGGGGTCAGGGTCAGAGGGAGAGGGAGAGAGAGCATCCTAAGCAGGATCCGTGCCCAGTGTGGAGCCCAATATGGGGCTCGATCTCACAACACTGAGATTATGACTTAAGCCAAAATCAAGAGTCAGACACAAAACCAACTGAGCCCCCCAGGTGCCCCAACGAGGTAGTTGCTTTTTAAACATGTTTTTGTTTGTTTCTTTTCCCCAATTAAAATATCGTATTTTTAGGGCAGAGATAAATTTTAAAATCTGACATCATAAAGCATGGTCAACTTTAAGTTCTCTCCGTTGAAATTAACTAGAATGTAAAATCTATTTATTTAGGAAACAGAAGCAAAAGAAAAAAAAAACATTTCCTTGCTACTTATATTCCATTGAGAAGTCCTTGAAATAGGCAGTGACCTTCCTCTAGGAACTCAGCTGCTTCATGTTAATACTTCTCTAAGGGTAAAAGGCAATCTTAGCTTAGCAATATTCCAACCTCCAGTATTCTGTAAGTGTACTTTAACCTATAAAAATTCCTTTGGAACCTTCTTTTATCTCTGCCCTCCACCCCAGGATACATCTTAGCAAACATCCTCTAAGCATATGGCCAACTGATATACATCTGAAGGGTCTCATGACTAAGGTGTTATGAGACAGTAATAAATGACCTTTTCCTAACCAAAGACTAGCCCCCTCAAGTTCCTAGAAACTTTGTTTTCCAAACTCCTAAGGGAATTACACTATCCCTAATGCCCTCCCAACTTGAAAGTATATAATCAGTCACCCCTCACAACCCTAGTGCAGCTCTTTCTGCCCACGGTTCTGTCCCAGTGCTTTGATGAAACCACTTCTTTTGCACCAAAATTGTCTCAAAAATTCTTAATTAACCATTTGCTCCAAACCCCAACATTTCCACATCACTATGTCCATGTAATTTTTACTTTTAATAAGATGCTATAATAATCATGTCCCTCCACCCAAAGGCTGATTTCTTTTCTTTTTTTTTTTTTCATATTTTAAAAAATTTTACTTATTTGATAGAGAATGAGAGAGAGCACACAAGCAGGGGGAGCAGCAGGTAGAGGGATGGGAGAAGCAGAGTCCCTGCTGAGCAAGGAGCCTGATATGGGGGCTCTATCCCAGGACTGTGGGGTCATGACCCCAGCCAAAGGCAGATACTTAACTCACTGAGCCACCCAAGCACTGCAGGCTGATTTCTGATATAACAAAAATTTCCTGTATCTAGCATACCACAGAGGTAAATTTCTAAAATTGAGAAAATATTTTAAGTAACTGCTCACTTTAGGAATAAAAAAGAGTAGTTGAAGACACAGAAATGAGAATTAATTAAAGATTATATGTTATAGCTTATCTACATATTTTAATATTTTACCCATTAAAATTTAGTCATTTTTGTCTCCTATCTAATTACATTTTAGTTTGTACTGAGATCTCACTGCTTCCTCAATTATAGTTTTTTAACAATTGTTTTAATTTAGTTTTCTTTTAATGTGCATATATTTGGGGCTATCTATAAGTGTATGAAATGACTTAAGCAAATATAAAATTCATTCTTAAATTATAAAATACTTTGATTACAGTAAATATGATATATAATAAATTGGCTGAAATCTTTGGTGTATTCATTTGAAAATAAATGACACCATCCTACTGTGCCTGAGATACTGAGTTGAGAAATATTATAGTTTAAGACATCTCTAATTTCTGAGAAGAAAGAAAATTTTCCTAGAAATAGATATTTATAATCTGAACTTCAAGTCTTTAATAATGTGGTCTTGTGTTTGTTAGAACAATTATGCAAGGATCACTTTTATCTGTTGTTTGGTAGCTTGTGTTTTCATAAGCCCACTAGCTTGCTTGTTCATTGATCTCAAGGACTTCTCCCATTCTGTAGTCCCTCACTACTTCTTTACTCCAAAGGGAGGAGAATTCACCACCCCAAAATATACCTCTTTGGCATGAGGATTATTGTGAACTAGTTATTTTTTAAAAATGAAGACACCAGGGACACCTGGGTGGCTCGGTTTGTTAAGCGGCTGCCTTTGGCTCAGGTCATGATCCCAGGGTCCTGGGATCGAGTCTCACATTAGGCTCCTTGCTCAGTGGGAAGCCTGCTTCTCCCTCTGCCTGCTCTGCCTGCTGCTACCCCTGCTTATGCTCTCTCTCTCTGACAAATAAATAAATAAAATCTTTTTTAAAAAAAATGAAGACACAAGAGAAGCTCTGAAAATAGTAAAAGTTGCCCTTTTCTAAAGGACATTTTCATTCATAAGAGAAATCTCCATTTGTAAGTGTTTGTATGACTGGATCTCTAGAAACTCTTATCTATGGAGGAGACACTGGTCACAAATCTTCATTACAACCATACCCTTCTTTAATGCACTTTTCCTGTTAACTGCCCATCATTGGCCTCCCCCACCACATCTTTCATTTATCCCCATCTGGGAATGTATGTATGTATGGAAGGTGGTGGCTGGGGTCATTTTGGAGAGTTACTCAGTTTTCTTGGTTGTCTCTCACGTATATAGGGGCAGTGCAGATGTTAGTAAAGTTGATTTGTTTTTTTTTTTCCCCTGTTAATCTGTCTTTTAT
Source organism: Enhydra lutris kenyoni (assembly GCF_002288905.1). NCBI lineage: Eukaryota > Metazoa > Chordata > Mammalia > Carnivora > Mustelidae > Enhydra > Enhydra lutris. The sequence continues at coordinate 16,219,733 of NW_019154100.1, read as the reverse complement.
TCCAGAATCTAGAGATACAGGTAAAATTGTTTTTTCCTCCTCTACAACTCTATCAATTTATAAATGTGCTCTAGAATTGTCCATTCTGTAAGAGCTTTACTAAACACCTCTACGTACTGTTCCATTTATCTGCCTTGACTTTTGCCCTCATCCATTTGGAAAGCTAAGGTTTTCATGGTCACTATTCAATGGTTCTTTTTACCTGAACTCTTCAAATTAATTCACACAGATACCCAGTTCATCCCTTTCTAAAACTCTCATATCTCTTGCTTTGAGATCTATGATTTCCTCTTTCTTTGACCATCTTCTCAGTCTCCTTTTAAACCTCCCCTCTAAATGTTTGCCGGTTCCTAGATTATGTTCCCTTCTGAAGCTCAACTTTCATTTCTTTTGTGATCATCTGTTCCAAGTCTTTAAATACTATGTATGTGACAATGACTTCCAAATGTATATTTCTAACCCAATTCTCTCCTTTCATCTTCAGCTCTAAATATGCAACTGTCTAGTTGACATCTTCAATTGGATGCTCATTGACATTTCACATTTGACAGATCCAAAACTGAATTCTTGATTCCCTTCTGCTCCATCCAAACAAAACCAAAATTAAAACACGACTCTCTTCCTCCCTTAGGTTATGCATGTTGAATTTGTACTATTACCATTCCTTAACTTTGGAAGAAAAGTTAATACTCAAACTCAATATTCATCTTTCCCTCTCTCTCAACATATAAGCTGTCAGCCAGTCTACCTCTAATATAATTACTCCATTTTTTAAAATTATGTTGCTTCCACTGTAAATCCCGTCACTGGTGTTTCTCTCTCACTCTACCACAGTACCTTCCTTCTTGGCCTTCCTGCATCCCTCCAAGTCTCTCTCCAAAAGATCCTCCATTGGAGAAGCCAGAGTAATCTTTGGAAAATATAAATCCAATTATAATATTTTTCTGCATGAAACTTTGAGGTGATGTCCTATTGTACATAGAGTAAGATCTGGATTCCATACCATTCAGTTTAAGACTTGAATGGGCAGCCAGTGTACTAAACCATCTGAACCCACTCTCTTTTGCCCACTATGCTCAACTTTTTGATTTTGTCCCAGGCTGCTTCCTTTTCATCCATCAGCTCTCAGTCTAAATGTCAACCCCTCTAAGAGGACTCCTCTGGTCACTTGAAGTTCTTCTTCCTTGATATTACATACCTTTATATCCTGTTCATCTTCTGTATCACAGCTACTATGATTCACACTTATGCATTTTTAAAATTCTTTAATTTTTTTTTTAGAGTAGGCTCCATGCCCAACATGGGACTTGAACTCATAACCCTGAGATCAAGAGTCACACACTCTACCTGATGAGCCAGCCAGGTACCCCTTGTTTGTTTTTTTTAACTATTTGTTTTTATCATCTCTGGTTATTTATTCATAAATATATATCCAGGGTGTAAACATAGCATTTAACACACAATGGATACTCAATAAATATGGATCTAATGAATCAATGAAACTTAAAGCAAGTAAGGAAAATGGTCCTACCCTGTGTATATAGAAAGTGACATGGTAAGCTGTTCAAAGAGGCTCTAACACAAAAATGAACTTTTCTTAATTCAAGATTCACTCTTCCTAGTCATGTGTGTATTACTGACTTAGATGTGAATAGATGTTTTTTTTAAATCTTTATATAATTTATTGACTCCAAAGCAGAGACAGAGACCTTTCTAGAATCTGGTTGAACCTGTTCACAGAGAATATAGACAACTCAGCATACTTACTGTAAATGCCTGAGATGTTTCCAGAAAGCCTGGCCTGAGATTTTATCTATGGAATTTGGGTCAGAAGTATTCAGTGAACCCCCTGCAGTTCTCCAGGTGCAACTTGGTTTAAGTACAGAGACACACTTTGCTCCAGACTTTGCAAAGTTCTAGCTGTGAGATAAATCTCTATGATAATTTTAGGTTAACTCTGTTAGAATTTTTTGCCCTAAATTCAATAGAAAAGTAGTATCAAGGAGAGAACACTATATCCTCCATAGCATTTCATATACAGTCCCTTCACATTTTCCCCTCTCCAATAATCTATCCAGTGATCAATAATAAATGCATTGAGAACGTTGACTTCTTTCTTGTGCTTATCTTTGTTAAATTGAAATAATAAGTTTTTCAACAAGCTTATTTACTATAATACTTTAGGTAATTGGAAACCAGGAATGATAAACACTATTTTCTAACTATATGTTCAGTTATAAAAAATTTGAAATGCTTTAAAATGCTCAACCCAAGGCAATTTTTGCAAGTATTATAATATCAGGCACTGCAAAACACCACTGCTAAATTTTTGGAATTTTTTGTTTGTGTGTTTGTTTGTTTCTTAAGGATTTTTTTTAAGCACTTACTGAAGTAGGTTATAGAAATAGCCAAGTCTATGTTGAAATAAAGTATGGTATAAACAATTTGGAAAACAATGAAACACCACTCTTTTTTTTTTTTTTACAATTTTTTAAATTAACATACAATGTATTATTAGCCCAAGGGTACAGGTCTGTGAATCGTCAGGCTTACACACTACACTACTGTATCTTGATATTATATAAAACAAGATTGCCTACATATTATTATAGTGAAGGAGTAGGATTTTCTAGATGGTGTTTAAAAATGATAAATTTAAACTGGGTTTAGGCAATTTTTTGTTGATCCAGAATCTTTGTTCTTTATATGGAAGATGTCCAAGCATGCCTTAAAGCATAGAGAATCATCAGATGATTGATGATTGAATGCTGCTAGGTAATTCCTACAATGAGCTGATATCAGAAAGAATGACAAAAAAAAAAAAAGGTAACTTCTACCTCTTTTTTTCCCACCTTCTTTTTCTTAATGAGTCTTCCTTCCCCATAAGATGCCAGAATGGTGAGGGGAGAGGGGGTTATAAAGATTTCTCTGAGTATTTCAACCTCTACCAATCTCAATCTTTTTAGAATTTATTATATTTATTGGTTATGTTACTCATGTGGCTTCTCACTTAGTTTTCTGACTAGTCCTAGTATGTTTATTTTATTTTTTATTTATTTATTTTTTAACTCTTAAGGTTTATGGTATACTGGTTAAGAACACGGGTTTGGAATGAAACTGCCTAGGTTTGATTTTGGACTCTACAAACTATGCAACTATGGGCAAGTTATTTCATCTCTGTGCCTTGGTTTCCTCTTCTGTAGAATGTAGACTCTATAGAATAACTATAATATATATCCTTTAGGGACGTGGTGCTACTAATTATTATGATTACTGTTGGTATTTGATTTTTCCCTTTCCCCAAAAAGGAGTTGGGACCTCTGGGGAAGCCCTCTGCCTCTCCTGGAGAGTCATTCCTCTGTTCACTGTTGCAAACGTAAACAGTAAACAGTAAACTGAAGCCACATTACACTGTAGACAGCGCAAGTTTTATTCAGTGGCCTAAGAATGCAGAAGCAGGAACTCTGCTTAATTCTTAAATTCAAGAATCAGCTTCACTGGGGTGCATCTCAAGAAGGGTCTTATGGATCTGGGTTAATAAAGGGAGGGATATACATACGTTTTCTTTGACTGAGTCAGTTTTTCTTCTCAGACTAGGGGTGCCACCACTTTTCTCTCCTTACTTGTCTGGCTTTGATTAGAACCTTTATAACATTGGTAGGTATGTCATCAACCATGCTGATGTATTATATAATCAACCTATAATCGGATGGGGGTTCTTTTGCAGGCAGATCTATTGGCCTATTCTAACCAACTATGATTGGGTTCCCCTCAGTCTCCTGCTGCCATCTTGGATTCAAGCAGTTATGACTAGTTCTTGTTTTGCCTGTAACTGAAAAGAAAAAAAGAGGGCTGGCTTCTGCTCAGTGGGATGGGAAGCAACTTTGGGAACATTACCAATTATTGTTATTAGTCAATAGAATAATTGATTTATGGGAAAAGAACATGTATAACTTAAAGGCAAAGCCTCTGTGTCCATTTATCCTCTGTATTATACACACTCGATTCTCTGTATTTAAAAAGTAGAAAATATTGGGGAAAAAACTGAATATGGAAATCGAGTAAATCATTGGCATCTGGAAATGATTGGTGCATAAACCAAAGGGAAACCAAGAGGAAGAGAAAAATGGACAGAGAAGTGGCATAAAAGACTCATCATCATTCTTCTCTCCTCACCTACAAAGTAGAAACTCCCACTTGACAAATAGCAGTTGAGTCTAGAATCCTGACTGATCATATGATTTGGAGGCATTTATATTCTTTTTTTTTTTTTAATATTTTATTTATTTATTTGACAGAGAGAGAGATCACAAGTAGGCAGAGAAACAGGCAGAGAGAGAGGGGGAAGCAGGCTCCCCGCCGAGCAGAGAGCCCGATGCGGGGCTCAATCCCAGGACCCTGAAATCATGACCCAAGCTGAAGACAGAGGCTTAGCCCACTGAGCCACCCAGGTGCCTCAGGCATTTGTATTCTTTACTTTTTCTTTTCTTTTCCAAAATCCTTTGCCTCTGCTTCTATTTCTCTCCTGTTACAGCTATTTTATAGTTCTTCTGTGACCTCTCCTTAGAACCTTATTCAGAAGTTTTCTGACACTGTGGCAAGATGGCAGGAGGCAGAAGGAAAAGGGGTAACTGCAGGAGTCTAATGGGCTAAGTTTCTCTGTGCTGCTGGGGAACATAGCAGGCCACCATGCCCAGCTATTTATTGCTTTTCTTTTAGGTATGCAGGTTGGAATTCTCATCATAGCCTGCTGGTTCAAGATTGTAGAGCTGCATGCATTAGAGGGGGCAGAGTTAAGTGTTTGAATTAATAAAGAATAGAAATCAGACCACTTCTGATTTCGCCTTTTTATTTACATTTCTGGAGAACACCTTTAAATGACTTTCAATAGTGCCTTGTAGGAGGATTGTGACAATGGCCCACTTTCCCCGTGATATTTTTGAGACAAATGTTCTTAGTTGTTAAGGAACCCCTCCAATGAGCCTGTGGTGGTTTAAGTTTCTTAAGAATCCATGTTCTAATCTTCTGGAACATTGGTATTATCACAGTTTCCTAGCAGAAGTCACGATTTGTATATCCAAGAGAAAATCTGGAGTTTCTCCCAGTTGGTGTCTGGGTTGCTCTCTCATATTAGCACATAGTAGAGAAATTCAGAATTAGACTTGGCAGAAACATGAGACGCCTACTGATTTTTTGTTGTCGTTGTTACCAGAATTGATTCTTGCTATCTGCATCATGCCATAATTTGTGTGCTTCTACATGTACATTACCTTCATATTATTATATTTCACCAGGAAGTGATGAAAATAGACTTTACTTTGTAATGTATTATTATTGTCAATAACTGTGGCAGGGATATGGGAACAGACACTAAGCAGACAATTGGTTTTGACAATATAATCTAAACATTGTGTCATTTGTGCTTATTTTAGATGAAAACATGCATTTCCCTGGTAAAAAGGGAAAAAATGTATGTTAATTAAAATATCTAACTCTGATTCAGATTCTAAAAATGGGTAAATTACTGCAAAAGCATAGATATTAGACACCTCAAAAAAGAAAACATTTTTTAAACTTTTCAGATCAAAATCCCATGTTTATTCAGTTTTTTTAAAATTACTATTTAGGTTGCTCCTGATCATTTTTACCATCGTTAATCTCTTAGAAGCTTTTCTGCTTTTATTTCTATTTGGTTGTTCGTTTGACTTTTAAAAATACAAGCATGTCTGACTTGATTTCATCATTTTCATTTTAAATGAAAGCCAGACTTTGTTCTTGGGCTTTTTGTAATTTAATTCTTGGTATAGTGTAACCGGACATGTATTAGTATGATGATTAGCAAATTAAAATTTGCAACATTTACCAGGCTGTGAGTTGCACTGTTTTGGGACAAATAACTTAAACTATCCCAATGTCATTTAGTCGCTTGTTTGCGCATGGTAGAAGTGGCTGTAACCTGGTGTCATCAGAAGTGAAGGTTAAGATTTTTGAGAGATTATAATCAAATTACCATAACTTGGAGATGACTTTCATGATATCCTCAGCCATTAGTTATTTCCTAAAATTTCAAACTAGAACGGGCTCAGAACTTGAGCACGAACTTGAAGTGAGGAAATTAAAAATACAAATATTGAAGCATGTTAAGAGAAAGAGCATCTTACAGACCGAAAACCGTGTCAATAGTGTTTGGGTTTTTAGTTGTTAAGTGTGTGCTATCAGCAGAATAGAACATAAAAGCAAACTCCTCACCAGGAGTTCTTTCTTGAATAGCATTTGCATAGTATGTTGGATACATAGAGAAAATGATTGTTTGTTGGTTGGTTTGTTTGTTTTTAAAGATTTTATTTATTTATTTGACAGAGAGAGAGAGATCACAAGTAGACAGAGAGGCAGGCAGAGAGGGGGGCGGGGAAGCAGGCTCCCCGCTGAGCAGAGAGCCCGATGCGGGCTCCATCCCAGGACCCTGGGATCATGACCTGAGCCGAAGGCAGCAGCTTAATCCACTGAGCCACCCAGGTGCCCTGAGAAAATGTTTGTTATTATCAGTGTATGCTGGTTCAGATTTTTAAAAATTTTTGCTATTCCAATAAAAGCATTGATGAAGAATGTGTTATCCTATAATAATAGTCAGTGTTTATCCACACATGTAATGTTGTGCTGTATCCTTTCCTTGCATTACCTCATTTACTCTTTATAGCAAAGTTATGAAATAGTATTATTTATGCTATTCTTTAGGCCAATAAATTTAAGATTTAGAGATGTGGTACAGCTATAACATGCACTCAGAAATGGAACTTTTGTGTGTTTGATTCCAAGGTCCATGTTCTTTATTCACTTGCTGTTCTGAGCAGTGACCACAGTTTCTCCTGCTTAAACAATACCTAGGGACTGGTAACAATGAACAATGGTGGTTTCAGTAACTGCCAGCCAACAACACAGATAAGGGATCGAAAAACTTGAGGCAAAATGGCAACCTAGTAGAGAATGAAAAGGAATATAAAGGTAATTCCTAATAAACATGCAGAGGGACTTTGTAGCTATTCTCTACAGATATAGAATATAAGTAAATTTTAATAGCCTGCAATGTAAGCCTTTTATATTTAAAATCTGATCTTTCTCCTTCCGTTTATTTTATTTTATTTTTAAAGATTTTATGCATTTATTTGAAGAGAGAGAGCATGAGCGGGACAGGGTGGGGGGCAGTGGGGAGAAGCAGAGGGACAAGCAGACTCCCTACTGAGCAGGGAGCCTGACATGGGACTTGATCCAGGGACCCTGAGGATCATGACCTGAGCCAAAGTCAGACACTTAATTGATTGAACCACCTAGCTGTGCTTTACTTCAGTTTAACCTGAGGTTATCCATCCCTGGTGCTCAATGTCTGGTTCAGGGAATTGTCTTTTACAGTATGTTCCTAATACCTTCCTTTCTTTTCATGATTATGTACAGTCTGTGATCTCATGACCCCTTTTTGTGCTATTATTTACATAAGGAAGTAACAAAGGGTGGAGAGAGGGAGTGTTGAGCCTGCCTGGTAAGTAGTTCTGTGGTTTGAAGTCCTCCACTCCCCAACACGAATGCCAGGGGCCTGGGTCTCCAAGTCCTCCTAGAGATTAAGTTGGCCGCTGGAAGAGAACAAAACCTATTTCTCTCTGGGGATCTTGGTTTAGACAGTGGGCTTGGTAAGGTGCCATATACTACCTGAGCAAGAGAATGAACAATTAGGTGAAGTTTGAGTGGCTGGAAAAAGATGGACAGATATGTATGTTATGTTTTTGTCATAGCAAGGATGAATGAGTTTGTCCTAGGTTAAGTGAAAGCTTGCCAGGCTTGAACTCTTATACAAATGTCACACCCTAGAGTGTGGTAAGGGTGGTAAGGGACCTTGGAGCAAGAGGCCAACTAGCTTAGGATCCTAGAAGAGAGGAGAGCTGGAACCACATTTCTGGTGTAAGAGGCATGGGCAGTGGGAGGCCCTGAATGAAGATTTTATACCTGCAGGTCAGACGGCTGGTTTTTGAGGCCTGCCCTGTGGTGAATAGTGACAACCAGCGGTTCTAACCAGACAGGCAGCCACAATCCAGGTGGAAACAAGGAAACAACAAAGAAGCAACAGACAAAAGAAGACAAAAAAATTTTTTTTTAATTTTAAAAAAATTTTAATAAACATATAATGTATTATTAGCCCCAGGGGTACAGGTCTGTGAGTCTCCAGGTTTATACACGTCATAGCACTCACCATAGCACATACCCTCTCCAGTGTCCATAACCCCCCCACCCTCTCCCTCCCCCTCCCCCCAGCAACCCTCAGTTTGTTTTGTGAGATTAAGAGAAGACAAAAATTTTATCTGCTTTTCTAACCCTTCTGTTTATACCCATTTGTATTAATCTGTAGTTCATATTTCATTTGTTCAGTGTTTCATTTATAGTAGTACAGAACAGCAACAAAATTTTTAATTATGAGAGAGAAAAAATAGAAAATACTTAGATTAGAGAAACTATAAAATACTATAATTTAAATGCCAGAATAAGGGAAGAGAAGAAACTTCAGTTAACTATATACTAGAACAGACTTTCTGAGCTGAAGAATATGAGTCTTCTGAGTAAAACAGTTAATTAGATAGAGCTAATTAAAAAAAAACACCTAATGTATTATCAGGATATTTTAAAACTTGAACTATAAAACATTTATAAGTACTTAAGCAGGTAATCTCTAAAGTAAGAAAGTTTGGTCTAGTTTTATAATTTACCTCTTCCAAACTAGTTTTAGAAGCAAGTGAAGTTATGTTAGTGAAATGATGGGTGGAAAACGACTCTAAAATTCCCAACCCAACCACATTTCCATTCATAAATGAATAGAACAGAGAACAATACCCAAGCATTTATATCAGAGTTTGTGATCTTGAAGATTAATTAGTCCTTTATTAATAAAGAAGAAGTATTACTTGAAAAAAAAATCTTACTGTGGCATGTATTCTCAGCCACAGAGTAGAAATCCTGACTCAGACTGGCTACACTCTATATATGTCATCCCCCGCGCCCCATATCATCTTTTTCTCACTGCTTTTCATTTATGTGGTAGCTTGGTATTGCCAAGAGCAGTCCTCCTGCTTGGAACAAATGGGAGAAATATGCCTATGGGTATATTAAATACTTGAGAGTAGTTCTATTGCAATTGAAGAAAAAATTAAATATTGCATTATTTACAGCTGCTCATCTATATTTCTTTTCCTTTCCTACTAAGACTTAGTAAAGGAAATTGCTGGAAATAAGGAGCACTGAATGTGTTAGCAATTCAGACAGTGAAGGTCTTTGGAATAGTTCTGGTTATTAATAAAATATCATATGCTTCTCCCAAGTCTTTGAAACACTATATATATGCCATTGAAAAAGTTAGAGAATGGTCTACTTTGCTATAAGCATCAATTCTCAGGATTCCATGAGCTTTGTTTTCCTATTTTTAGATCATAGTTGGTACATCACTGTGTTTATTTTTCTTTTTACTTTGGATGTTGTCCACAAAGCCATATTTACTAGAGAGGAAGAAATTAGAATTGATGGCGAGGCGAGTTGTGGGTTGGGGATGAAGAGGATTAGAGAGAGGAATACTTACCAATGCTGCAAAATTGCTAAGGTGCAGTTTCACGAGGCTAAATTTAACCTACCTGGTATTATAGTTGTTGAAATTGTGTTGCTTTAAAAATGAGTTTTTAATACCCAAAATAGTTCACATGTGGGAGCCGAGAGAAGAACTAATAGAGTGAAGAAGATTGAAAGATTGAAGCCTGGAGTACATGACAAGATAAACTTCAACAAAAATGTGAAAGCAGCATGATTTACCAGAGACCCCAGGAGCTGAAGCTGAGAATATTCTACAGAGATTTTAATTTTCGGAATGCACTATGCGGACATTTCTACGTGTAAAATACTTTTCTATTACAGGGTGATGACCTTGGAAGAATGTAGTGGAATAAGAACTAGGGAATAAGGGGCAGAAAAAATTAAAGTGGTCAAGGCAGTACATTGTTCTGCTAGAAGGAAGACGGTGTATGCCACCGGCACAAAGAGGAAAGATTTAATTTTTTCATTCCAGTGTGAAAGAGAAATCTGCTGCCAGTTTAATGGGAAAAGAAAAAAGAAAGGAAAGATAAGTATTCCTCAGACTCAGGGCATGTAATAAAAGTGAAAGCCCATGACTCAAACAACTCTTTGTACACTATGTTCATAGCTGCATTGTACACAGTAGCCAAAAGTTAGAAGCAACGTAAATGAATGTCCATCAGAGGATGCATGTATAAGCTAAATGGAGTTTATATGTAGGAAGCAAAATCAGCCTTAAAAAAAAGAAAGTTCTAAAAAAAAAAAAAAGAAAAGAAAAGAAAGAAAGTTCTGACACCTGCTGCTACTTGGATGAGCCTTGAATTGATTATGCTTAGTGAAATAAGGCAGTCTCCAAGGTGCAAATACTGTCTGTTGCACTTATATGAGTTACCTGGAGTAGTCAAAGTCCTAGGAACAGAGAGTAGAATGGTGGCTGCTAGGGACTGGGGGAGGGGAGAAGGGGAAGTTAATGTTTAAGGGGTGCAATGTGTCAGTTGGGGAAGAATGAGAAAGTTCTAGGGATGGATACTTAAAAGTTCTAGGGATGGTTTCACAACAGTGTGACTGTACTTAATGCCACATTAAGTAGCATACAGTAAAAATGGTTAAAATGGTAACTTTATGTTATATAAATTTTATCAGACACAACAACAACAAAAAAGAGAAGGTCCAATTTTAAAGAAATAATGATAACAGGAGGAAAAGGATCAATTCAGGGAAATCTTAGGGTGATCTTAAGGTGTTTCAACCAATTACATAAATAATTTATATATTTCTCCCCAAAATATTTATTCATTCTCCATTTCTACTATTATCAAATTGGAATAAATAAAATATTAAAATTTTGAATAATAAGAATTTTATGACAAGTATGGATTTTGCTCTGCAAGAGCCAATGTTTAAAAGTATATACTATTCCTTATTCTGTAGCTTTTAGTTATAATTCCTTATAATTAAACACTGAGAACAATTTAAATGTTATTAGTATTGTCCTTGCTACTTGGCTTTGAAGCAACACAATCTTGTAGTATTAGAGACTGAGAAATCAGGCTCATTTTCACTAGGTCTGGGCCTCCAGAGCTCCACCTTTCAGTTAAACCATTATAATCAAAGAGCATTTTAATAATCTTTAAGCTCATGGTACTTTGCTTGGCACTGCTTAATGCATTTGAAATCATTACATTTCTACAACTGCATTGTCGAATATGGTAGCCAGTAGCCAAGTGTGGCTATTGGCCATGTGAAATGTGGCTACTCCAAATTGAGATGTGCCATAAATACGAAATGAACTCTAGATCCAAGACTTAGGAAGATAAATATTCATTAATATTTAAAGATATGTTACATGTAGAAATGTTAATATTTTGGAAATACTTAAATCATTAAATTGATTGGAGCTCTTTCTTTTTACTTTTAAAAATGTGACTACTACAAAATTTTAACTAACTTTTGTGGCACACATTTGTGGCCTGCATTAATTGAAACCACTGCGAGTGCCATCCTAGAATGTTGTAATTTATTTTATTTATTTATTTTTAAAAAGATTTTATTTATTTATTTGACAGAGAGAGATCACAAGCAGACAGAGAGGCAGGCAGAGAGAGAGAGAGGGAAGCAGGCTTCCTGCTGAGCAGAGAGCCAGATGCGGACTCAATCATAGGACTCTGGTATCATGACCTGAGCTGAAGGCAGAGGCTTAACCCACTGAGCCACCCCAGGTGCCCAGAATGTTGTAATTTAAATACAACTGAGACTGACAGTAAGAATACAAGTCAAGGATGAGACAGATTCACTCAGAATACAGATTAATAGCCAGGAGTGACTCAGTTTTACTAGAGTACCAGAAATCAGTCCACAGCACATTTGTTTTGTTCTGAAATCATTGTGTATTTTGAGAGTGGCCATGTGAATGCTTCTGCCATTGATCTCTGAGTCAACCCTTAGAGAACCATACTTCCTCGTTTCAGATCCGTTTCTAAATATAAAAAAGAATTCGTATTTGCAATATGGATACATTCTGTCAAGTCTCTAGGGAAAACTTAAATATAGGACTAAAGGAAGTGGAATTCATTGATCTGAAGGAGGTAACATAGGATTCTAACACGTTTGACAGTGATTTGCTTGTGCACCAGATCTAGTGCAAACCAAGGAAGTAAACACAGTCCAAGAAGATTGAGATTGGAAATCTACAGAGATATACCTTTCATGTTTTCATGTTAGCATCTTCACATTCCTAAAATGTGCCAGGGGATGCCAAATAGAGGATCTCTTATTCACTTTCCAATACGTGGTTAAAGCAGCAAGACAACTTTTCTTGAGGGAAGAACTACAGTGACAACTTTCAATGGTCCTCACTCCCTACTCTTTTTTTACCTAAAATACGGCTGTATCATATGTTTTTGGTCGTTTTGTTTGTCAGGTATGTATTCAAGTCAATACTCTGGAAAAAAGTGTTAACTTAAAAATCTAGTAACAGGGGCGCCTGGGTGGCTCAGTGGGTTGAAGCCTCTGCCTTCAGCTCAGGTCATGATTCCAGGGTCCTGGGATCGAGCCCCACGTCGGGCTCTCTGCTCAGCAGGGAGCCTGCTTCCTCCTCTCCCTCTGCCTGCCTCTCTGCCTACTTGTGATCTCTGTCTGTCAAATAAATAAATAAATAAATAAAATTTTTAAAAAAAAATTTTAGTAACAAAATACTTTTTGGAAAAAAAAAAAAAAAAAAAAAAAGCAAGCCCAGTGTTGTGCAACTCTTTATTTAAGAATACTTATTAGAAGATTCAAAATAGGGCGCCTGGGTGGCTCAGTGGGTTAAAGCCTCTGCTTTCGGCTCAGGTCATGATCCCAGGGTCCTGGGATCGAGCCCCACATCAGGCTCTCTGCTCCGCAGGGAGCCTGCTTCCTCCTCTCTCTCTCTCTCTCTCTCTCTGCCTGCCTCTCTGCCTACTTGTGATCTCTGTCTGTCAAATAAGTAAATAAAAAAAATCTTTAAAAAAAAAAGAAGATTCAAAATATGTTAGAATATTTCTTTGAAAAATTCTACATTTCTTACATGGGTGGAAGATAAAATATGACCTCCATGTTTATGGGGATGAAACACCTCTGATGTAATTCACGGATTCCTTGGCTTTAGCTTCAGTTGAACTTGAAGTCTTTTTAAAATTTTTTTAAAAGATTTTATTTATTTATTTGATAGACAGGGATCACGATTAGGCAGAGAGGCAGGCAGAGAGAGAGAGAGAGAAGGGAGAGGAGGAAGCAGGCTCCCTGCTGAGCAGAGAGCCTGATTCAGGGCTCGATCCCAGGACCCTGGGATCATGACCTGAGCCAAAGGCAGAAGCTTTAACCCACTGAGCCACCCAGGACCCCTGAACTTGAAGTCTTAAACTTGATGTTTCACTCACTTCTTTCGATTTGACCTTGAAAACATGGTCTTTGGTAGTATTTGACCTGAAATATCAAAAGAGAGACCCAGCAGCCTATCGCAGGAAACCTAGTACGTTTAGGTAAATAGTTAATACTATTGTAAATTAAATCACAATTAAAATTGCACATGTGAAAAAATATGTTTAACTGTCTAATATAAATAATTTAGCCAGAATCTTTTAATTTCTAGATATACTTTCTTATAATATACTCACATATATCTTTGCCTCTTAAAGTAGTTTTATTACACTTGTCCACAATAGTCAAAAACAGAATGCTAGGAGAAAATTTGGCCTACATTACAGTCACCACTTCTTTAAGTTTTGTTTCTAGAGTTTTCTTTAACCTTAGTTAAAAATTAACGTGTTTATATCTGCATAATTTGAAAACTGCAAGAAACTTCTAAGTGCAAATGGGGGATGGCTGGTAGGGGAGGGTCATTCCTGACTGAAGAGGAACACGGAGCTGGGCCTTAATTATATTCTATTTTGCCCCCTCAGTTTACAGTTGAGGGTTGGGTATGTTTCCCAAGTTATCTGAGGTCTCATAGCTAATTAGTGACAGGCCTGGGGCAAGGACCTGGAGTACCTGTACCCCAGTGTAGTAATTTCCACTGTTTCTAAAGAGTCTCTTGGCCTTTTCAGCAAAGTGAAACCTACGAATTATAAGTAAACATTCTGCCCTCATCGGTTTTCACCTGGGTTACTGTAACAACCTGCGTCCGTGTTCTACTTCCTTTTCGCAATCTCTTGTGTTCCATTCATTTTTTCTCCACAGTTACCATTTCCATCAAGCCTTTGTTTATCCTGTGTAAAACTCCATCATTGATTCAAGCTCCTGTCCTTTTATTATCCTTGAAATCCTTTAGAGTACAGTCTCTCTATTTTTCTATTCAATCTTAATACATTTCCTTTGGACTCTTTGTAGTTTTGATGGAGGATGATGAATGTTTAGTAAGTATTAAGGCATGCTTCTGGATAGCATGGAATCTTTTTACCCAACCTGCTAACCAGTGTGCCCTCTTCATATTGCTAACTATTTACTGCTTTTGTACAGGACTTTCCTTCCTTAAGAAATGATGTGCTTCATATACTATTTTCTTTGTAGTTAATATCAACATTTTTTGGCCCTGGTACTTGATGAATATTCAGGAAATGATAATCTGATGTATTTGTTCATGTACTCATCTTTCACAGAAATCTCGTTAGTCTAGAAAAAAGAGACTAAATAGTCATTTGTAATACATAAATCTCGCTTAAGAAAGGAAGCTCTGAAGGGTATTCTTGTGACAACTGAGGACATTTGAATATGACTTAGGTATAGATTAGGAATTTTTGTCAATTATTTTAGGTGACATAATGGCATGGTGGCTTTGTAAGAGATTATTCTTAGTCCTAGGAGTTTCATAATGAAGAATCTGTAGGTTAGGTGTCATGATGTCTATAATTTATTTAAAGTGATACCAGAATACATATATGCCCAGATATATGTAAGATAAACAAATAGGCCAAAATACTACCCCTGTTAAAACTGGTTTGAGGTTACGTTTTTCACAATGTGAAATTTTTCATAACTTTTATAACTAAAACAAACAAAAAAAAGAACTGTTATTCAAGGAATATGCCCTAAGTAGTAATGCTCAGACCTTTCCTAACGTAACATACTTGGTTGATGATGTAGCTATAGAAAGCAGAATCTTCTGTGGTAGAGAGAAGAGAATACACATCATAAGGTATTTCCAGGACTTTCAATTCCATCCCTTTTCATGTTATTTATATCATTTCTGATACACATCAATACTGATCTTAGTAATGTAATTTGACACCATATTTGATAGCTTTTTTTTCTAATCTGATGCTCTGTTTCTTCATAATGATCTTCCACGGGTCAGAGTAGAAGGGAAATATTTATTTTGTGCCATTTCAAGATATTGGCCTCAGAAATATAGACAAAATTGCCCTTCAGTTTTTTTTAATTAATGATCACTATAGTCATTAGCTAAGAGAACTAGTACTTACTCATTTTTTATTTATTAAATCTTTGAGTTGGGCAGCGTGGCGGGAACTAAATCTAAAATGATTGGCAAGAAACACAACATAGTGGGTGACAGAAGAGAGAATGGATAGTTAACAATATGTGATCTATGAGATAAAACTCCTGCAGTCAAAGAGAAACTATATTGTAATTGGCTACTATGAGAGAGAGAGAGAGAGAGAGAGAGAGAGAATGTACGGACTTATTTGAAAAATTCCAGACTGCTCTGGCTTTAGGCATGGTTTCATGTCCTGAGGAGTTTATTTCCATCTCTCAGTTCTGATTTTTCTTTGCAAAAGCTTCATTGTTTTTCCTTCTGGTAGCAGGGTGACTCTAGCAGTGATGGATAGGAAGCTTGCTAGTGTACAATCCTGAAGAAAGAGCTATACCATTGTTTCTAATTGCTCAGGGAAAATTTTAGAGCTGCTGATGGTAAAAGGTGTCTCAGCTCACTTGCTGCAAAAATTGTCTGGGCCTGGGTTATATTGTCATTCTAATAGTCGTGGGATAGGAAGGACCTCTGGGATAACACAGTCAGAGAGTAAAAGCAGAGTGGAATTTTGAAGGAAATTGGTATTTTATTAGAAAGGATAAGGCAACTTATGAATACTAAGGAGGCGAATATACCAGGTAGTCACTATGGGAAATAAGATGTGACAATTACAAGGCACTATGGGAAAGCATGGGGGACACTATACACTAACAACAAAGATGCCGTGTGAGTTAAGAATGTGAGTACAGGGGCACTTTTGGGTAGCTCAGTCGGTTGGATCCAACTCTTACTTTTGGTGCAGATCATGATCACAGGGTCATGAGACTGAGCTCCTGCATCTGGCTCTGTGCGAGTGCCAAGCCTGCTTAAGATTTTCTCTCTCTCTCTTTCTCTCTCTCTGCACTTCCTCCCTCCTATCCCTCTCTCCTCCTACCCCTGTTTGCATGTACTCTCTCTCTCTAAAAAAGAAGAATGTGAGTACAATACTGTATTTTATAGTTTTCAGTTTACCAACTATAGCAATATAAGTGCCATCCATATATTTTTATAAGGCAGAAAACAATGACCAACTGCCCATCTGTGTTTACGTTTCCCTTTGTTTGGAATCACATATTTACATAACTAGTAATGAAGAACTAGATACTATATCATGATCTTAACTACAAACGCCCAGATTATTCTCAAGAACTTTAGTGTAGGATCTATAGCTGTAAAATCAGTGCATAGAATACAGCGCTAGGCAAGAAAGAGTATTAATTAAAATTATCCAAATATAAACTACATAAAGAATAGTTTTTTTTTTTTTTTTAAATTTTTGAGCGAGGGACAGAAAGAGCATGTGCAAAGGAGGGTGGGGGATGGGCAGAGGGAGAGGAAGAGGGCGAGGAGCAGTTTCCCCTGTGAGTACAGAGCCCGAAGTGGGGCTCAGTCTCACGCCCCGGAGATCAGGACTTGAGCTGAAATCAAGAGTCTGACACTTAACTGACTGAGCCACCCAAGTACCCCCAAAATACTTTTTGATCTTTCTGGACCTCACAGTACAGTGTGTTGTATTAAGTTAGCTCTCAGGAAGACTGCAGATTAAGCTATGGTTATAAGAAGAGTGGAAACTAAAAGTGCTCTGCACACCTGTGATGAGGTAGTAGGAAATACCATGTCATTTTGTAATATAAATTTGTAAAAAAAATTCAGCTATTTTAAAGTAAAATATGAGAAACCATTAATCTTAATATCCTAGCATATATAAAAAGTAATGAGTTTATTACATGAAAATAACAAAAGACAAAGCAGCAATAGGCTGAAATGATTTCAGTCGGTATAAAGATATTTTCTAAAGCATAATTATAAATACAGGATCTAATTTAATTGAAAATATGTCAATACACTTTAGATTCAAGTTTTGTGACTTCTTGGTAAAATAACTGTGGGAGGAAGAGTTACAGGTTTATAATGTTTGAGAATCAGAAAGAATCATATAGAATATTTCCTTGGAATTCTTCTCAACATGGAATTCTAACTTCACACCTCTTTATCCTGAACAATTACTAGTGTTCATAAATTAGATATTCAAAACTGAAAACCAAATTATACTTTATCTAAAACATAAGATATACATCTTCATGGGCTAAAAGCTAGAAGGAAACACAAAACAGTTTATGTAACTAAGTCTGCAGGCATGCTGGACTTGGCTTTTAGACTCAAAACGTTAAGAACCAAAATTTTTCTTCCTGTGTACCAATGGGTACAAAGAGAACTCCACAAAAGGTAAGCTATCAGAAATGTGTCTAAAATTAGAAACGAAGCACTATGGTTAGTCTAACCAGTTAGTGAAAAGAAGCTGAAAAGTGATGTCCTTGCTGCCTGGAGCAGCGTGTACCGGGAAGAACAAAACACTGGGATCTTACAGTGATTCCACCCTTATGGTTGGTGACTTGTTCCGTGATACTCTCACTCCCACTGTTGGATGGTGTTTCCCAAGGCAGTGGCCTCCAATGATAGCTGGTTTATGACACAGTTATCCAGGGGTATCCAAAGAAAAGAGTCCATTGGAGTTGCATAGTGGTAGCTCTCTGTTGGCAGTTCACTGGCCAGAATCTTGTTTTGGGGCGGTGGGCTTCAGGACTGAGTAGAGATAACTATAAACTTCTATAAAGGAGGAGGTGAGCATAAAATGAGAAAGAAAATCTTCTATTCAAAATCCCCCTTAGAAAATCAAAGAATGGTAACCAGTAGGAAAAACCTGTCAAAAGGAAACCACCACTGAAAATCAGCTTTAAGAGAAGAATTATAATAATTTTATAATGACTGAAAGTTCTCAAAGAGAGAAAGAAATGGAATTAATAGGGGCGCCTGGGTGGTTCAGTGGTTAAAGCCTCTGCCTTTGGCTCAGGTCATGATCCCAGCGTCCTGGGATCAAGCCCCACATTGGGCTCTCCGCTCAGCAGTGAGCCTGCTTCCCCCTCTTTATCTGCCTGCCTCTCTGCCTACTTGTAATCTCTGTCTGTCAAATAAATAAATAAAACCTTAAAAAAAAAAAGAAATGGAATTAATAAAGAGCAGCAGCAACAAGACATAATAACTAAAGTGAAACAAGAGCATGTGGACCTGTAAAGAGTGAAAGCAGTCTCTGGGGAAAAGAATTAGTCACTGGGAAGCTATAAGCGCATGTAATACTTGTCAATGTAATGCATCATTTAGTGGAATAAATAATAATTAGAGATATTTTTATGTTTCAAAAGAAAGTACTAAAATTCTAGACACTAGTTACAAGGGAAATGAGGGGGATGTTCACTTGTGACTATGCTAGGAACAATTTTTGGAACAGTAATAGAACTGTTGAACTATTTTAGACATTGTTAGAAAATTATGTTGATTATATTAAATGTAAACAAGTAATCGCTTTTAAAAGATCATAGTAAATGATAAAAATCATTTCAAAGATTTAGTAAATGATACGTAGTTTCAAAGATCATAGTAAATGATAAAAAAATAAAACTGTATTCTTAGAAGTTGGAAAGGAAGACTAAATGAGTAAAGAAACACACACACAAACACACACACATGCCAGGTAATAGAAATAAATTAGATTTAAATAGAAATAAATTCAACAATTAAATAGAAATAAATTCAACAATCATAGGGGCTCCTGGGTGGCTCAGTGGGTTAAAGCCTCTGCTTTCGGCTCAGGTCATGGTCTCAGGGTCCTGGGATCGAGCCCCACATTGGGCTTTCTGCTCGGCAGGGAGCCTGCTTCCTCCTCTCTCTCTGCCTGCCTCTGTGCCTACTTGTGATCTCTGTCTGTTGAATAAATAAAAATCTTAAAAAAAAATCATAATAAATTCAAACAGATTAATTTAGTCATGAAGGGAGAGTGTCTAACAAATTTGAAGGAAAAAAAGAATGCCATTTAATGCTTTTAAAACCACATAAAAGAAAAAAAGCAAAACAAGGTAAAAATAAAAGAATGGCAGAAATACTTAAATTATAATCACTTTTTACACCTTGCACACACATGCACACACAGATTAGCGAGTACAATAATAGATAAAAGCATTAATAAAGATAAAGAGGGCTCAATCCTTGTATTGAAAAATCTAAACCCATGTAATAATAGATGTGGAAAATAAATCATCCTCTGTCCTCTTAAAATGTTTGTTCATGACTCCTTGTCCAAGAGGCCTATATTCATTCCTCTATTTGAATTGCAACCTATGTCTGACTCATGTACTCCAAACCTTCCATATATGTTTTCTTTTTTAGCAGTCACTTCTACATTTTTTTCTTTATGTTTATAGTTTATTTTTTATTTCATGAATGAGACAAACTGAAGAAAACACTTATGAAAATGAAAATTTTTATGCAAATATTAGAAAAATAAATGTTCTTTCTAAATGTACATCGAATGTATGAAAAATCAGGATGATGAATATTCACTTCAGTTTCAGGATTGTGGTTATTTCCAGATAGAACTGAGAGCAATGTGTATGCAGGTTTTAGTAAATCTGTAATTTCTATGTTGATTTTTATAAATGAACTGAAGAAAAACATGACATTTTAACAGTTGTTAAATCTATATGGTGGTTGCCCAGATGCTCATGATTTTATTCTCTAAACTTCTGTGCATATGAAATATTTCTAATAGAATGGTAATTTCATCCATCATAATTTGGTAAAAATTCAACATTGTTTTATAAATTAATTACATTAAGAATGGTAACAAGTAAAGGTTTTAAAGAAATAGTCATAGAAATTCATAGAAATAAAAAAACATTTTGAGTCATCAAAAAATAGGCTGAGAAGCCAAATAATATTTTTGACCCTTTGAATATTTAGCTGGCTACATTTTAATGGATCTCCCAACATAAATGCTACAGCTCCACGTTCCTGCTGATTGTAATGGACTGTTGCAGGAAAAGAACTGCATTTATAAAATTAATAACAAAAAAGAAAATGAGACAGGCAAAAAACAAAACAAAACAAAACAAACCTGTAGAAATGATTGCTCCTTTAAATTAGATTACGATTATGGTCCCCCAGGTGGCTCAGTCAGGTAGCCTCTGACTCTTGATTTCGGCTCAGGTCATGATTTCAGGGTAATGATCTCAGGGTGGTGAGATCAAGCCCCATGTTGGGCTCTGCACTGGGTGTGGAGCCTGCTTAAGATTCTCTCTTTGCCTCTTCCTTGCCCCTTCCCCCCACCCCTGCACAAACTCTCTCTAAAAAAATAAAAATAAATAAGTAAATAAATAATAAAATTAGACTGCAATTATAGTAGTGATAGTGGTCTTATAAACTGGAAATTGAGTATAGAAACAAAATCATCTTAATAGTCTTTAATTTGTGGGGGCGCCTGGGTGGCTCAGTGGGTTAAGCTGCTGCCTTCAGCTCAGGTCATGATCTCAGGGTCCTGGGATCGAGTCCCGCATCGGGCTCTCTGCTCAGCAAGAAGCCTGCTTCCCTCTCTCTCTCTCTCTGCCTGCCTCTCCGTCTACTTGTGATCTCTCTCTGTCAAATAAATAAATAAATAAAATCTTTAAAAAAAAAAAAATAGTCTTTAATTTGTAATAAAATAATAAATTCTTGATTTAAGAGGACTATAAATTAGGGATTAAATCCTAGACTTTGACTATTTTAACACTGGATGTATTATAAAAACTTCTCATTAAGATAATTTAGTATTTTTTTCATTTAAAGTCAACTTACACATATCCTCTGTAAAAACAGATGTCTGTATATCTCTCTGCTTTGGCAAACAATATTAACATCTTCATAAAAATTCACATACTAATTAGATAAAATATTTGAGCGATATTTTAAAAAGTGTATAATCTTCCCTCATTTCTTAAAGGTGAATATTCTGACGAGGTTCAGAATCCCAGACAGAAGGCAGAGCAGGGTCCTTCTGGATAGCAGAAGGGAAATAGAGTATTTTAGTGTCACAAGTGAGAAGTGTGGGGAAAAAGTCAGGAATATTTTCTTGGGACCCTAGTGGTGGAATGCCACATTTGTCCTGATAAGGTCATATGAGGAGAGATATCCCATTATCATAATTCTGTCTTTTCTGACTCTAAGTACTTTTGTATAACATTTCCTATAGAATGTGTTTTCAATAGCCATTTACCAGAAGGATGTTTGTTATTTTTCCTAAGATTCACTATAATGTTCATGTAGAATAACCAATGCCCATTTTTCCTCTAGGAATTCTGAGAAGCTTCTCTAGCTATTGTCTCTTATGTTTTTTACTTTCCTCTTTACTCTAAAATATGTATCATATTCAAGTATGGTTGGAATGTACAGTCTTTCTTCAAGGATCTCTGTTGGTGATCTTCTCACATGGCTTTTGTGTCTTGGGTATATTTTCACATACCTGTGTTTTCCTTTTTCCTTAATTAGAATGTTAGTGCTTCTGCAGAAGAACATTTTTCTTCAACTTTAATTTGTATATTCTTAATTGATGAATTCAAGAAATTTAAAGTGGAATAAATTGCCTATAAAATTTCTTTCTATAAGATCAGTATTATGTTCCCATGGGGGAAGTTTCTCTAGTGGATTGAATTAAAAAATTTCAATTGAAAAAGGATGAAAGGGTTAATGATAATACTACAGATATGGTGCTTTTACCTTAAAGCTGTTTTGTTAAAAAAAAAAAAAAAGAGGTGTGACTATATTAAACAAACCAAAAGTATTCTAATATTACATTTATAGTAACTTTCAAAGTTAGGTTTTTGTTTAACTTCGTGTCCCATTTTTGACTTGAGTCAGCCAGCCTTTTTTTTTTTTTCCTGCCAGCCTATTTTTACTGTAAATATGAAGATAACTTAAGCCACCAGTGTTGTCATTATGGAAACATTAGGAAAAGGTGGATTTTGTTCAGAATATGAAACCCTTTCTTTAGTTCAGCCTATCATTATCATTGTCCTACTACCAGATCTGAGACTTTCCTAGTCTCACTGTTCTTCTTTGGGTAGTTCCAAGAGTTGTCCCCTCATTTCCTTCCTGCTTCTCTGATGAGAGTGGTGATGAGAATGATGGAAATTCTTAATTCTCATCAAACACTTTGTATATCCAAGTACCTTATGTTCATTATTTTATTTAATTTTCATTATATCCTTTTGAAGTCGATACCATTATTATTGCAAATGATATGGTTGAAACTCCAAGATGTTAAGTAGCCTGCAAATATTACATAGTTAGCAAACAAGGAGGCTAGAATTTAAACTTAGAATTGTTTGACCCAGTGTTTCGTCTTAAAATTTCAGCTAGGTCTCCTTACCCTTTACTTAAGCAGAACAGTAAGGTACTGAGACCTTGGTGCTAGATACCCCCATCTACTACCAGCATAACTCTTCTGACAATGTAAAGTGGGTTCTTACCATTTTTTTTCTTAAATTATTTTTGAATAAGGGAATTATATATATGGTTTTGAAAGTCAAAACTATCAAGAAGGGAATAATCTGAAAAGTCGAATTTCTGTAAGAATGTGAAGCTGTCCCCCCTTCATATCTTTTGTCACCGTTGGTTCTCTATTGCTAAGTGGTTTTGTTAGTTTATTACTTACCTTTCCAGGGTCTCTTTTTGCAAAGCAAAACCTAATATATATTATTATCCTTCTTCCTTCCTACTTAAGATTTCTCTGAGGTATATACATTCTCTTGCACTCTGCCTTTTTACTTAAATCCTATAACTATTTTTTAGTAGTATATAGAGACCTTTCTGATTGTTTCTTTATAGCTACATTGTATTTTGTATTACCAAGTGAAATTTCTACCAGTCCTTTGTTGACAGTCCCCAAAGGCTATCTATATTTGTTTTATAATTGGGCATTGTTCTTCTTTCATTACTGGTAGTTAATCAAATTTACCTCATTTATCCATAATTATAGGAACAAAATAATTTGAATAGGCAACTCAGAGATATAGCAGCCTGATTTAAAGAAGGCGTTGTTAATAAAAAGCTAAGAAGATAATTGATAAGCTTAAAAATTACATAATATAGGTTTGGGAGAAAAAAATGTAGCTTGGCCATTAGGATCAAGGAGACTTGGATTTGAAGTCTTTTATGTTGCTGACCGGACCGAGGACTGTATAGTGTCTTGTATAGTGAGTGTCTCTGATCTTCGTTTCCCTCCTTTGTAAATTGAGGAAAATGATACGTACCTCAGGAGATGATTATATAGTAGCCACAATAATTATGTTTTCTTTCTTCTCTGTATTGTATTGTTCAAGTTAATATTGTAAAAATTAGAGAATTAATTAGGTTTTTCATTTTCCTCATCTAATCTTGTGAATGAATGGTTCAGGATGAAAATGCCTTTCTTGGCATATATCAATGTAGTTTTCTTTTGGACTATTATGCAGCCTCTATCCTTTAGTTGGGTCTCATTCTCTTTCTCTGCTAGGCTCCCAATGATTTTATAAGAAGCATCTTACGTGATCAAGGCCACCCACTGTTTTTAATCAGAGCCACAGAACTGCGTGTGACAGAAAAAGTCTTAGAAGGGTAGCGACATGACAAGGCTGACTGCTAATTGGATCTGGGGGTTAGAGTGGCATGAATAAGCTGCTGTACCTCTTCATTCTCATATCTGGTGACTGTTAGAACATTTTGCTCTGGAAAGGCAAAGCAAATGATAGGTCTGAAACAAGGTAAATGAACAACTATCAATCAGAATTCTGTCAAGGCTTCCTGCCATTTGTAATTAAATCTATTCCTAGAACAGTTATAACAACCCCACCCATCTAGTAGGCTATTTTAAGTAATACAGCCCTGAAAACTGTCAGAATATTCTTTAGACAGTTTCAACTGGCAAGGTGCCCTCTGATCTATGACTCATCTTATTGCTCTTTTTTTTTTTTTTTAAATCATTTTGGAACATTTGACAAAGGAATAGCCAATAAGGAAGCAGGTGTGCTTATATTTAATTTCTCATGGAATCTATCCTGTAAAGCTGAAGACAACTTATGTGAACCTTTCCAAGAAGTAGATGAAAGACTTAGAATTTAAGATGCCCAAATCGTTTCCCTATTTATTTAAAATTTATTTGTTGATATCAGCAAAACAAAGCTAATCATTCCACCTGTATTGTGCTTTCCTTGTTTCCAAGGACTTGGTTTGCGCCTTCTTGGGCTTCTTAGTGTTACTCTTTCATGCTTTTGCTCCCATCACCACCCACCCCCATGAAGGTCATCCTTTAAAACACATGGTTGCATTTTTTTTATTTACATGCATTACCTACTCTCCTTGAAGTGTAAATTTTTGAAAATCCTATATTAGCATAGCATAGCATATTTGTATAAGGAATACAGTAAAAAAAATACATGGAAAACCTGTAGATTAGTCGGGTTTCTGCTTTCCTGCTTTTCTACATGGCCTTGGGAAAACTGGGTTCTCAGGGAGCCTCAGTTTCTTTACTAGCACAGCTATAGCTACATGAAGCAGTATATATGATGATTGAGATAATGTATGAAAACATTCTGCAAAAGACTTTAGACATGTAGCAGTATATTATTTTAGCTGCTTTAAAAATTTTAATTTGCCACTTATGTCATATTAGAGAGTTGAACTCTACACACATAAGTTTAATAACTTAGACTTCAAAAAACAAATGTCATAATGTCATCAATATGAAAGAGATAATTTGAATAGCTCTGTAACTATGAAATTATTTAAATTTATAGTTTAATAGCTCCCCCAAAGAAATCTGTAGGCCCAGACAGTTGTACTGCAGAATTCTATCAAACATTTAAAGAAGTAACCCCAATTGTATACATTCTCTTCCAATAATCAAAAAACTCCAGGAACTACAGAGCAATATCTCTCATAAATATAATGTGAATCCTTATGGAAATATCAGGCAATAGAAAATATAAAATAGTCTTTGGGATATGGTGGTAAGCAGCTGTTTATTAGACTTGATGTCAAAAGCACAATTCATAAAAGGAAAAATGGATAAAATAGACTCTATCGAAATAACTTATGGAGTGTAAAAGACCCTGTTAAGAGGAAAAAAGGATAAGCTACACTTTGGGAGAAAATACTTTCAAAACACATTCAACAAAGAACTGGTATCTAAAATATATAATGAACTTGGGGTGCTTGGGTGGCTCAGTGGGTTAAAGCCTTTGCCTTCGGCTCAGGTCACGATCCCAGAGTCCTGGAATCGAGCCCCACATCGGGCTCTCTGCTCAGCAGGGAGCCTGCTTCCCTTCCTCTCTCTCTGCCTGCTTCTCTGCCTACTTGTGATCTCTGTCTGTCAAATAAATAAATAAAAAAAAATCTTTAAAATATATAATGAACTCTCAAAACTCAACAGTGTAAAACAAACCAAATATTCCAATTAGAACATAGGCAAAAGACATAAATAGGCATTTCCCTGAAGAGGATATACAGATGGTAAAGAGGCACATGAAGACCTTTTAACATCATTGTCCATTAAGGAAATGCAAATCAAACCAAAAACAAGGTATCACTACTCGCCTATTAGAATAGCTAAACAAAAAAATAGTGACATCACCACAGACTGGAGAAGATGTAGAGAAAGTGTTCTTCTGTTGGTGGGAATTCAAAATGGTACAGCTACTCTAGCAAATAGTCTGGTGGTTTATTAATAAACTAAACATATAACTACCATATGACACAGCAGATGTAATCCTGGGTATTTATCTGAGAAATGAAGCTATGTTCATATAAAAATCTGTACCTAAATCTTTATAGTAGTTTTATAGCCAACCTGGAAACAGCCCAGTTGTCTTTCTGCTGTTGAATGGTTAAACAAATTGTGGTAGCTCCATACCATAATAATAGTATTCAGCAATAAAAATAAATAAACTGTTGAATCATGCAACGACCTGGATGAATCTCCAGGAAATATTGCTGATAGAAAAAAGTCAATCCAAAATATTACATGCTGTGAGATTCCATGTATATAGTATTTTTGAAATGACATAATTATGGGAATGAAGACCAGATGACTGCTTGTCAGGGGCTAAGGAGGAGACAGAAGCTGAAGGCAATTGGGTATGGCTATAAAAGGGCATGAGGAATCCTTGTGACAGAACTCTCCTGTACCTTGACTGTCAAATGTCACTCTTCTGGTTAGATATTGTACTATATCGTTGCAAGATACTATCATTGAGGAAACCTAAGGAGACGACAATGAGATGTCTGTCTCAGAGTTACATAGGAATTCCATAATTATCTCAAATTTAAGTGTTTCACTGAAAAAATTCTTCCAGTGATAAGCTGCAACTTTGTTGTACTAAAGGTCAGGTCTGGAATACTGAAGGATTTTGCTCATTGTACTTGCTACACTGCCGTCTTTCCACCAACCCCAGAGAGCAGATTCTCTGTGGTGTTTCACATCTTTCAGAAGTAGGCTGCTGTTGTATGTTACTTGTTATCAATGGTTTTAAAAAATGGATGCTACTGTTATTTAGGTCTGGCAAGACCAACGGATCAGGGAATGATTGCCCTTGAGAAGGTACTTAGTTGTGCTCACAGATCCCAGGAAAAGAGGCTCACTTGCCATAGGGGAAGGACCATGATCAGTCAGGAGGCAAAGGAAGCGACAAGAAAACAGGGCCAACGATTATTATTATGGTTTCTGTGTGAAGGAATGGGGGAGACAGGTTGAGCAGGTGTTGGATTGCTTAAATTTGAGTCATTTCAGAAGGTTTTGGGTCATGGGGGCTGTCCATAGTTGTTTGGTCTCTGGCCCTGGAGTAATTAGAACAGATAGATAGTGGCCCAGGGTGTAAGATCATGATAAAGTTGGTGACTGGGGTGTAAGGTTTGGGTTGATTAGTTTGTATATAAAAGGTATGCTCACAGGCAAGATCTTTGCTATCTCTAGGAATTAGCTAACCTTTTAAAGAAGGGGCAGTCCTTTCTGGTTCAGCAAGGCCCCAAGATACCAAAGCATTAGACTACAGAAAATAAAAGGCGTGGTTCACATACATGGCTTTAGGTGGGACGGAGAAGCCAGTGGAAGATTTCATACCATCTGCTGCATCCTCAGACTGAGGAAGTTTCTATAGAGCGGGTCCTCAGGGTTGGGGTTGTTCTTGGTGCTCCTGACCTTCCTCCAGAGTTAGCAGACCTCTGCTTTGTATCAGGACAATGCTCTGGTTGTTAGAGCTTGATCTGCTCTTCTCCCAAGAGCGGCAAGTTTTTGCCTGGGATCCGAGATACCAGTCTGTCTCTTTCCCGCCAGTGTTCTGAGGGGCTTGTTACTGAGTGGAATGCTCCTAAAGGCCCAGGGCATGTCTTCTTTCTTCTGCTCCAACGGTAGTCTTTGCCATCAACTTTAGCCAGATTTGTAACATTTTAAGTGTGTGTGTGTGTGTGTGTATGTGCGTGCATGAGCATTTTCCAACCTATACTTCCTATGAAGTTTATAACACAGGAGATATCTGTACAATTGCATACAAATATCATGAAGAAGAAGAAAGAGAAAGATGACTCTCACCAGTGATTTTCTGCCACAGAGTTCAAAAACAATTTTGTAAATAATTCTTTGGGATTGTGGGACAAAGAATTGTAATTAGCTTTCTTTCACTCTTAGATCTTTCAGCTGTTGGGAAAAAGAAAAATCCTTCTTCCTTTCAGATCTGAATATTGTGCTTTCCAACAGTATTCAGATACATTTGAGTAATCCTAAATTTTGGATTGTGAAATAAATGTTTAGTTTAATCTGGTGCTTCAGAAATAGTCTTATTCATGACTGTGGAGTGTACAATAGCTATATATTTTGAGGTTCTGATTCAATATTTGATTTTCTATTTCAGAATTTCAGCTCGGAAGAGCAAGCTTAAGTTTTTTTGTGTCACAGTCTTCCCGTTACGTGCTTTTTTCCACATGTTTTTGATGCAGGTGGCCTTAGATTTCTAGTTCAGTTCTGAGGAGACCTCTGTGCTCTTTCTGATCTGCTGACAAAAAGTAGAGCAGTGAATAGATTTAATGTAATTTAACTGTGAATTGCAATAAGGTTTTTGCCACATACACGCACATATATATGGGTATGGCAAAAAAAAAAAAAATATGTCAAGTATGTGTATGTGTGTGTTTGTGTGTGTATGCTTTCAATGAACTAGATGGAAAGAGTCAATATTTAAAGCCAAAATGTTTTACTTAAAAATACATTGAATGAAAAGTTAATGTTAGAAAAGGAGGGAGTGAAGGCATTTATTAGAGTGAGTTTTCCAGCTATTTTCTCTACTTTTCTTGAAACACTGGTAATAAAATACCTCAAAACGATTTTAAAGAGCCATTTAGCTATTTCTAAGCCTTTGGAGTGTCATATTTTTCTATCATATTACTTTTTACTCTATCTTTTTTTCTGAGACCTTGAAAGTCTTATGATAAAATAAGTGTAAACTGCCAAGGGAAAATGGAAAATGTAGATAAAAGTCACTCATGAGTCATTAGCTGACTCTTGCTCCTTTTTGTGGAATGTACATTGTTAGCTTCATTGTACAGACTGTAGGGATGTAGGATGTTAGTGTATGCAATCAGAAAATTAGTTTATGATAGCCATGCTCTGGTAGAAGAATGAGAGACTTTCTTCCTTCTTCTTTTTTTATTATATTTTTTATGTAAATGCTACATAAATGTGGGATTCAAACTCACGATCCTAATATCAAGAGTTATACTCCACTAACTGAGCCAGCCAGGCCCTTCTTTTTTTTTTTTTTTTAAAGATTTTATTTATTTATTTGACAGAGATTACAGGTAGGCAGAGAGGCAGGCAGAGAGAGAGGGGGAAGCAGGCTCCCTGTGGAGCAGAGAACCTGACGCAGGGCTCGATCCCAGGATCCCGGAATCATGCCCCGAGCCGAAGGCAGAGGCCTTAACCCACTGAGCCACCCAGGCGCCCCTCCTTCTTTTTTTAATAGTTTTTGTTGTTGTTGTTGTTGTTGTTTTGTTTTGTTTTGTTTTGTTTTGAGAGAGAGAGAGAGAAAGAGAGAAACTTTGTCATCAGGGTAGCAGACTAGCCATATTGAAAAATCTTTCAACAGTAAACATACACTAAAATATATTGCTATTGAATTCATAGACAGTATGGAAAATTTCCAAAGGGCAGAAGAGAAAAAAGCTGAGACAAGAGGGGTAAAGAAACAAAGAAGCTAGGTTGTCCTGAGGAAAGGGCTAATACCAGGAAATTAAACCAATCTTAACTACATAAATAATAATCATGATTTCTTGTGATGACAAAAAAAAATAGATGGCTATAAAATCCTAATCAAAATAACATATAATTTGGGAAGGAGGTGAATATTGTTAAAATGGTCAATGCCTCTTTGATGGTTCAGGTTTTATTTAAGTTAGATTTTACTGATATTAGTTAGTGTAGTCTTATCTCTAGTGTAACCATCCAAAGAATAGATTACAGAATATAACATATAAAGCATATGTTATAATAAAGAACGTGGGCTGAGAGGGACGAGTCAGTAACTATTAATAATTGAAAAAATACAATGTATTTTAATCTCATTGCATTTACTCCAGGAACAAAAGAGTTTTTAAAACTTAAAATGCAACTAAATGCAATTTTTTGAAAGATTTTATTTATTTATTAGAGAGAGAAAGAGAGTACAAGCAGGGGAAGAGGCAGAGGGCCAGGGAGAAAGACTCACCACTGAGTTGGGAGCCTGACCCAGGGCTCAATCCCAGGACCCTGGGATCATGACCGGAGCTGAAGGCAGATGCTTAACCAACTGAGCCACCCAGGACCCCGCAATTAATGCGATTTACAATAAAAAGTTCATGTTGATAAAGAGTCATTCAGTAAATATCAGTGTATATTCATGATTAAAAATTCTTTGTAAACAAGGAGAACAAGAAAATATTCTCAACTAGATTATAAGTATTTAACAGGGAAGTATAATAAATACCATTTTCAGTGGCAAAACATTATAAGTATTCCCTCTAAAATTAGGAAATCACAGAAGATGCTCATTGTCACTACTTTTTTTTTATTTTTATAAGATTTTATTTATTTACTTGAGAGAGAGAGGAAGCATGAGTGGGGTAAGGGACAGAGGGAGCAGCAGACTCTTCCTATGCAGGGCTGGATCCCAGGACTCCGGGATCATGACCTGAGCGGAAGGCAGATGCTTAACCAACTGAGCCACACAGTTCCCTCATTGTCACTATTTCTATTGAACATTATAATGGAGGTTCCTTTCAGTACAATAAGAAAAGAAGAAAAAGAGGTATAAGGATTAGAACAGAAGGAGCAAATTAATTTCGATGGTGTTATTATCTATTTTTAAAATTCAAAGATATTATGGACATATTTTGATAATTAAAAATTGAAGTAACCAGTTGCTGGTGTTAGACCAATAGAGGAAAAAAGTTCTGTATTCCAAAAGTAACAACTAGAAAATGAGATATTATTCAAAATAACAACAAAAATATACTGTATCTGACAATAAATCTAACAAAATATGTACAACAACCTAATGGAAAAAGTTATAAAACTTGATGAAAACATATTTAAACTGTAGTAAATAAAAGAAACTATTTTATATTCATGGCTCGGCAGACCCATTATTGAAAAAAATTATCATTTCTCCTTAAATTAAGCTATGGATTTAGTTGTAATAAGAGACATTGTATTATTATAACAAGTATTATTGTTAGTGAGAGTTTAGAGAATGCTGTGTCATACGTCTGTAATGAAATAAAAACAAAGATTAGCAAGACTTCTTTGAAGTTAAAATTATGATGCCAGGAATAAGAAAAGTTAATACAATATATATAGCTGGAGAAGACCTTAATCGTCAGACTGTAAACAAGGGATCCATTTTGAACATAAGGCAGAATAACAGAGATATTAGGTCTAGTATTCACTTAGTAAATGTCTCAGATAGAATTTTTTAAAAAGGCATTTAGTTACTGTGAAAAAAAATCTCTATAAGTATATCATGCTCAAAATACTATGCAAACCAAAGTATGGCATGGCTGGCACAATGGGTTGACTGTAAGAAAATAGAATCTAATATTCTTTTCAAATGACACAGGTTTAATCTAGCCTTCAAGCTCTGTCACAACGGGACCTTTCACACTATTTGGTTAAGAAGGAAATCATACTATTAAATGCCTAATGTTGTAAATGCTGCTGTATAGTTTTGAAAATTTAGAAGTCAACAGATAGACAAGATAGTAAAGTATATGTGTTAAGGTGGGCTAAGATGCTAAAACAGAGAGACCAGAATTTCCAAAATGGAAAGATCGAAGTTTATATCCTTCCTGCACAAAATAGTCAGCTGTGAAATGTTCCAGATTTGTGGATGGTTCTATATCAAGAGGGTCATTTGCTTTTACATCGGTGCCCTGCCATTTCCTGCATACTCCAGGTTGTGTGTAGGTCCTTATCATTTTCCAGCTGGCAAAAACAAGAGAAAGCATGAAGTCATATCACCATTTAAATGTCCCAACTTAAATTAGCACCAATCACTTCTTTGTATTCCATGCCCTGTTTTTACATCTAAGGTGGCCGAATGCCCAGCTACAACATTAATTATAGAAAGAGAAGCATCTGCATCACAGAATAAAGATGTAGAATTGAAGGTGTAGTTAAGAAAAGTTGGAAGAAAGGGTAGTGAATTAAAGAGAGGTAGGTCAAATAATTTTTCTGGCTCCATAGAGATGAGAACAGACAATAGATACTCTCAAATTGAAGAATCAAGACACAAGGGCTTTGTTTGTTTGTTTGTCTATTTTGTTTTTTAATACTTACAGTGTAAAATACCAGTCAGAAGAACTATAATTACTGATATAACCAGTAAAATATTGACTATTCTGTGTATTTTGGGGGTAAGTATACATATACAACATTATTACCTTCTTTTATATAAGGTAATAAATATTGTGACAATCAACAGAAATTGCTAAATAGAACAGAAATGGCTAAAATAGTTCTGGAGTTTGTGGGATCCTTTACTTTTCATTTTATATTCTTTGGTACTGATGGAATGTTTTAATTAAGTTACTTCAACCATATTTTAAGTGATGATTATTATCATGGTACTTTTATAACTAAAAATGGGATAATGTTAAAACAGGGAGCTATGTCTTTTGATTAAAGATGGCAAATCTTTCTCTATTTCCTTGTTAATTTAAGCAATTGGCATAAAAATAAGAACAAATGTTTTCATTCTTTCCACTAAATAATTCATATTATATTTAAAAGTTCTAAAAATTAAGTAATACTTACATTTAAAATTCAGAACTACCAATGTAAAAGCAGAAGTTAGAAGTCAGCTCTTTCTTTGACTCTAGTTTAGCTGAAGTCAAGAAATATAAAACCAAGGTTTTCTTAGTTGACTGAATACTTCACTTTAGTAAACTTTGTATGAGACCTCAATTAACTTTTTTTTCTTTCTAAAAATAATCAAGGAAATGGAAGAATGGTTTCCTTTGCAAAGGGTTATAGAGTAATTAATACGAGAAAATCAATTTTTACTTTATTTTTATATGATCCTATGAAATGAGAGTTGATTAATAAGCAGCCTAGCATACTCATTTAAAAATAGATTTTAATATGATTCATGTAACACATAAAAATGACTATCTTATGCAAGGTACTTTATATGCTAGGTACTATGGAAAAAAAACTAAGAAAATAAGTCATGGTCATTAGCTTAATGGGGCTTGCGTATAGCATATATGGTGCTTCACACCTGGAAAAGGCTTAGAAATTGCCCAATCTGTCATCTGTATTTACAGATTTAAAAAAAAAAAATCAGACAAAAAGTGTGTTTACTCTGGTAATATAGGTTTCCTAACTGAATCTTGTCCTCTTTCTACTTCAGAGCATGTTTTTTCTTCAGTCTCTTTATTTTGATAATATTTAAGAGCATGATGCTTATTAATCCCTCTATTACAATGCAGGAGAAACAGAGAATTCACTAGTAATTCCTGTCTACTTAATTTATTCATAGATATATGAAATTTGAATTAATGTGGCAGTTTTTACTTAAGCATATGATAATTAAAGCTAGACTGTAAATATATCTACATCATATTTGAATTATGTCCAGATTCACAACAAATACTTTACTTTTATACACTTATACACATAACATACACTGTTATGACAAAATACATTGGTTTGAACTTGCTGAGATGTAAATTGGCATAATGTAAAAATTGTCTTAAAATGTATGAAACATTTGACCCATCCATGCTGCCTTTAGCAATTTATCCTAAGGATAGAATCAAATATGTTCAAAAGATGTATGTGTATTATCCTTATTTTACCTTTTAATAGTAATAAAAAAATTAACGATAATTTAAATAACAAAAAGACTACTAAATGGAATTATAGTACAACTATGTAAGGACATACTATTCAACCAATACTAATGATAGTATGGATTTATGTTTACTAATATAAAAACTTTAAAAAATATATTAAGTGCAAAAGCAGCTTAAAAATATCATGTCACCTCTCCCATGTGTCATGACTTCTGATTCATTTTATAAATTTGCATTTATACACATATATTACAAAAATTTTGGGAAGATACCACTACAGTGATAATAGTAGTCATTTCCAGGTAGAGAAATTAAGGATAGTTACATCTTTTATATATGGGCAACTTTTGTTCTTAGGGTTCTAATTCTCCTGGGCATTAAAAAATACAATGATCCTTAAATGAAACAAGATGGGATTGGGAGGGAGACAAACCATAAGTAACTCTTAATCTCACAAAACAAACTGAGGGTTAATGGGGGGAGGGGGGTTGGGGGGGTGGGATTATGGACATTGGGGAGGGTATGTGCTATGGTGAGTGCTGTGAAGTGTGTAAACCTGGCGATTCACAGACCTGTACCCCTGGGGATAAAAAGATATTATATGTTTATAAAAAATAAAATTAAAAAAAAATACAATGATCTTGTCACTTCCATCTTAATGGCAAAGGAACATATGCCACTTAATATGATGTCAGTCTGAACAGTGTGGGCCAGACATATAAAGCAATCTGTGATGCAAAGGAGACTTAGGAAAGGAGAAAAATTGTGGAGAATTCTAAGGCAACAACAAATTACTTTCTTAATCTCAAAAATTTAAACAAATTTTTGCCAGTTTTACTTAGTTGGCCATCGGTCTTTATTAATTCAGACTTGAGGAAGGCTGTTGTATATGACTATGTACATACTTAGGTTGAAAAAGAGATGATTGATATCCAAGTATAATCTGACTAAGATTCAAATAACATTTGCAAACACCAGTTGTTTTAAAGTCATTAATGAGATACCATAATATGGAGCAACATTCGAGCAAAACCAGTATACTCAGGCATGAATAAGAGGAAATCTAAGATTTTTGATACCTTGTGTTTCACGCTACCTCTTCTTGGCTTTCTTTAATTTCAGATTTTAAGTGGAACAAATATCCAATCACTTTGAATCTCCTTTATAATTTTGTATGTGCTTGGACTATGTGCCTTAGGCAAAGCTCTTGCCAGGTAATAATTGGAGTTTATTTTGATTTCTTGGAATTCTCTTTATCTAAATGTTCTTCCCCCACCAACCCCCGAACAACTTTAACTTTGGAGGAGATAACTTCCTAGTCTTTCTTGGTCTCTTTCTATCACAGCAACATCAAGATGATTTCTCCAAAGCTTATAAATCTTTTCTGTCCAGTGATTCAGACACACTTTAAACTCTTATGTGTACTCCTCCCAATTCTGCAGGTGAGAGAAAATAATATTGCCACGGAACAAATGAGGAACTGGCTGTCACACATTCTAGGAACTCAAACCAATGCACCAAAGTTCTATCTTCAGGAGAATGAGTGTATTATCTAGGCTTTGTTTTCTGCCGGCTTTGCAATGGATTCTACAAAATACTTAGGAGGCAGTGCAGGTTCATGAAAATGTAACTAATATTAACACACTTTTATAATGAGGTTGACAGATCACAATACAAAAGAATTCCTGGTAGACGTTGGCCAGTAGAATCATTTTTATTTATGGTCCACTTAGATCTCCTGATGATCTCATCTTTTGTGCACTACAAAAGCTCTCCCATACTCTTTTCCAGGACGGGTAATCTGGTACGGGCATTTTGATGATGTATTTCTTGGCTCCTCATTACTGGCTATTCCACTTTTTTTTTCCCCCAGAATAAACCTGAGGGTATGACCCCTTATTTACAGCTCCTGATGTGTGGACTGTACCCTTCAGATTTATTTGGATCCTCTGATCTGCTCCGTTAAATTCCAGTGCTATTTTTGGCTTTTCTCACTCTTGTCTCTTCATTACCTTTGTTAGTCTTCAGTTACGTGGCCTGAATTCACTAACTCAATACATTTTTTTCCTACTTAGTAGGTTTAATGCATGCATCCCTTATAATATGAATCTAATCTGTTACTGAAAATGTGTTGACTATTGAATTTTTTTTTAATTGTTGAGGCCTCTATGCCATTATTTTTTAATAGGGAAAATAAGAATGTATTTGCTGCCTATGAAAACACCCCAAGTAATAACAATTACTGAAAGACATACCTAAAACTCAGCAATGACTTTTGTGTAATATAAAGCAACTAAAGCACCAATTAATCATTGAACAATGATTTAGCACTTTCCGAGCTTATTGGCACCTGTGTGTGCAGTATACAAATGATACTGCTATATTAAAATTTAGATACAAATATCCTTTTACTTCTAAGCAGAAACTTGAAGAATGAATAATGTGTTGAAGATGCAGTGAATAAAAATAACCTTTAACAAAACAAAAACAAAGAAACAGGGCAGTTTTTAAAATTAAATACTTGCAGACTTCCTGAATGAGTTGTAGTGGTGCACAGAGAGGAGGAAGGTGTAGTCAGTGCTGCAGCTTGCTGGAGGGGAAGGATGAACAGGAGGGAACTGGGAGAAGGGAGAGAGGCAAGAATAAATGCCTGAGGTTTGGCTCTGTCCAAGTACAAGGTCATGTCCAAGTACAGGGAAGCAGTGGACAATTTCTGCTGTTGGCTCTTTTGAGTCTGGAAACAGATGGCTGTGAACTATCCACTGATGTCATAGACTACAATAATAGGGCTCCCTAAGACTCTAATTCCACCTCTATTTCTATGCACTTTGCTTGTGCCAGAATAAGTCGCGATAAAATGTTAATAGGGGATGTTCATGTTCATGTCATGATCGCATGCACTTGCCAAATGATTTTTACCTGTATGATCCAAAATGCATTTGAAGATTTGCATCAAGCGTTTATAGTTTCTCTTCTTCCAATTCACAACAATCGTTCAATGAACAAATCCCCTGCAGAATTATTCACTATCCACAGTAGCAAATCTGGCCTCTGTACTAGATCTAAGATGTCTGTTGGGTGAGTTCTCTTCATGAAAATTTTGCAAGTGAAGTAAAAAAGTATAGAACAGTATATTTTTGTCATACTTCGTTATTAAGCATGAGATCTCTTTTGCAGCCCAGCTCATCCATTTGAGTACCTTCTTGCTCTCATGACCATTCAGTTAGCCCTTCATTAGAGGAAAGTCATGGGCATCAGCATCCCAAAGCAGATACTGCATCACCGTAATGTGATATGTTCTCAAGGTTGTCCATACCCTTGGCTGTACTAATAAGAGTGGTATTAGGAGACACAAAGATCCCTTATCTCATACTCAACAACATTAGAAGAATATATTAGAGCAGCACATACCCTAGAGCTAGCCAAAGAGCTGTGTTTGCAAAGTTTTTCTTCTGGAATTCTTCTTGAAACTTTGAGGAATGGTGACAGAAAGATTTTCATCTGAATCTTAACAAGCTCCTCATCATTTAGGCGTTACACTTTGGACTTAGTACATTATCAGTGTTGGGCCATGCTCTTCCTGCACTGCTCGCAGGCAATGACCAAGCACAGTGGAAGTGGTAAATCCAAGTTCTAACATAGCACCCTTCCCATGGGCAGTGTTGGCCCAGGAGCTCCTCATTGGCCTCGTGGAGATTTTGTTAGAGCTGCACCATATCTAAGGCCTTGCTACCCAGTTCTCGTCCTTCTTGCTCCCTTTTCCAAGTGTTAGATCTGCTTCACTGACTGAAGGTTCTCTGTGCCTACTCCTGCTTCCCTTTGACCTTCACAGATGTCTCTCTAGTTTCTTGCTTGTGCTTCTCACAGGACCTGAACTAATACACCATTTAACAAACAATAAGCTTCACAAAATTCCATTAGGATTCCTGCATATTTTGGAGTAATAAATCTATAAAAGTCTTGGC
This sequence comes from Enhydra lutris kenyoni, assembly GCF_002288905.1. Lineage (NCBI taxonomy): Eukaryota > Metazoa > Chordata > Mammalia > Carnivora > Mustelidae > Enhydra > Enhydra lutris. The sequence goes on along the minus strand of NW_019154100.1, from coordinate 16,181,960 downwards.
TGCACATCACCTTTAAAAATTTTCACCTAAAACTAGTGTACTGTAGGTAAATATTCCCACAGTCCCTAAAAAAGTATATCTGAGTCTTAATCTCTAGAACCCATGAAGGTGACCTTATTTGTGAAAAAGATTTTGCAAATATAAAGATCTCAGGGTGAGCTCATCCTGGATTTAGGGTAAGCTCTAAATCCAATGGCTAGTGTCATAAAAGTCAGAAGGGGAGATCACACAGAGAAACGGGCGAGCAGACCATGTGATGACAGTGGCAGAGATTAGTGTGATGGGTCGACAAGCCAGGGATTGCCAGTGATTTCCAGTAGCCTCCAGAAGCTAAAGGAGATGCATGAAAATGATTCTTCCTCAGAGCCTCCAGAAGGAACTAACCCCGTAAATACCTTGGTTTCAGACCTCTGGCCTCCAGAGCTATGGAAAAATACATTTCTGGTTTTATTTTGTTTTGCATTTTTTTTTTTAAAGACTTACTTAGTTTTAGAGACACAGAGAGAGAGGGAGAGAGAGAGAGCACAAGTGGGAGGGGCAGAGCGAGAGGGAGAATCTCAAGCGGAGTCTCCACTGAGCACAGAACCTCGCTTGGGGCTCGATCCCATGACCCATGAGATCACAGCCTGAGCCAAAACCAAGAGTTGGGCACTTAACTGACTGTGTAACCCAGGTGCCCCAAATTTCTGTTGTTTTAAGCCATCAAATTTGTGATAATTTTTGTGCAGCAGCCGTAAGAAACTAATGAAGAGTATTAGCTTACTTTCGGAGCTTTAATGCTCTTGGTAGGTTCTTTTTTGTTTGTTTTTTGTTTTCCGTCACTACTGAGAATTTCCTCTGTAGGAGCAGCACATTGATCAACGGATTTCTGCAATTCTCTGGGAAGGCTGCTGCAGCCTCACTCACTGGAAGCTCCTCATTCCTGATTTTTATATTGTGTGATGTTGCATGGGCCTTAAATCCCCTACATCATCTCAGACTTGCTTTGTAACTAAATTCCTTTACAAAATCATCACCCTTAATGGTCCCTTCTCTTTTAGATCTTCAAAAATATTTAAGCAGGTGGGACTGGCCTTTATCTTGTTGGGTGAGTGGCCGAAATACACCAAAGTTGCATTGGAAATCCTCTCTGTCAGAATAGCCAGCAATTTAGAAGTTTGTTTTATTTGATAGCACATTGTAGCAAAGTCTCTTGGCCATTGTTACAGCAGATACTCTGATGTAAGAATGTAGATTGTGAGAGATACCATTTAATAAAAAACACCACCATGAATTTTCCTTCTCAACACCGCACAACAAGGATATTTGGAAGAACTAAGTGATCGCATCTGTGCACGTTGGGTTTCATCTCCAGTCTATTCTCCACCCGATAATTTTTGAAAATATAAAGACTGCTTATCCCATTGTAGGTAGAGTTCTCCATTTAAAATTATCAAGTTAATCTTTAACGGACCTTGATCAGAGTTTATCACTTTTCAGAGTAATAATTATAAATTTAAATGTAATTTATATTTATATAATACTAGTATACATATTTGTATAATACTAGTAGTAATGTTACTAGAGGTTCCAGTATCACTGGGGAATTTGACATGCCAGAAAAAACTCCGCCTTTGTAAACTGGAATTATTGCTCTTCTCCTCCCCTTTTCAGTTATCTGGTAGTAGGATTAAAAATTTCCAATTCCGGGGCACCTGGTTGGCTCAGTGGGTTGAGCATCATACATGGTTTCAGCTCAGGTCGTGATCTCATGGGTCATGGGATCAAGTCCTGTGTGGGGCTCTGTGCTCCGCAGGGAGTCAGCTTTAAGATTTTCTCTTATTGCCCCTCGTCCATTTGTGTGCACTTGTACCCTCTCTCTCTCTCAAACAAATAAGCTTCCAATTTCCTCAGTCTGAGGTTTCTGTTAGAAAGTTCGTTAACAATTGGGATGCTAGGTGGCTCAGTTGGTGAAGTATCTGCCTTCAGCTCAGGTCATGATTCCAGGGTCCTGGGATTGAGCTGTTCGTGGGGCTGCCTGTTCAGGGAGAAGCCTGCTTCTCCCTCTCCCTATGCTGCTCCCTCCAGCCCGTGCTTTCTCTCTCTGTGTCAGATAAATAAATAAAATCTTAAAAAGAAAGAAAGAAAGATAAGAATTAAAGGAAGTGGAAATTAGAGATGGGGGTGTGGGGGGCAATATTTAGGGGGTATGGGTCTGACTATCCTTCTGTGGTATCTGGAGACATTTCTGTCATTTGGATCACAGAATGTTGTGGCTGGAAGCGTTCTTCAGTACCATGTCTTCCGATTCCCTCAGTGTGAGAGGAAGAAAATGAAGTCCGTTATATGAGAGCACTGACTTATAGATCATCTAAGAGCCAAGGTCTGGAAGCAAATCTTTCAACTACTTTTAATTTCATGTAGAGCTAGAGCCTTCTTTTCGCAGTAAAGCTTTCACAGTCCCCCGGAGGCATGGTAGAAATGAGATACATAAAGCCACACGTTTCTCCGACTTCTGTTTTGAATTTAAAACTTGGAGACAATATTTTACAGTTTTATGCTCTTTAAAGTATGTATGTGAGCAAATTGTAGTCTTTGAAATATGTATGCCAGCAAAATAAATAGACTTAGGTTTTTCCAGATTGCCTAATACTGTGCCTGTTGGTATATATACAGACAGCTGCAAATTTTTATGGTCAGCAAAGAATTGAAAACTTTGATAGTTTTGTATTGTCTTAAAACAGGATGTTATTGGGGCGCCTGGGTGGCTCAGTGGGTTAAGCCGCTGCCTTCGGCTCAGGTCATGATCCCAGGTCCTGGGTTCGAGCCCCACATCGGGCTTTCTGCTCAGCAGGGAGCCTGCTTCCTCCTCTCTCTCTGCCTGCCTCTCTGCTTACTTGTGATTTCTCTCTGTCAAATAAATAAATAAAATCTTTAAAAAAAAAAAAAAAAAACAGGATGTTATTAGTAGTGTCACTAGAGAATACGCTGCTCTTGCCACCATGTCTGGTTTCTCAGTTAAGTGTTTTGCAACCCACACAAGAACTTAAAAAAATAAATAAATAAAACTTTCATCTTCTGAGCTAGTGTGGGTTTAACATTTTCAAATAATGTACAGCTTCAAAATTGTTAACCCATAGTTGCATTTCATTAATCATTTGATTGAAGCACATGTAATAGCTGTACTTAATTTTATTGCCATGAAAGTGAATTACTCGTAACAAAAAAATTAAAATTGATGATTAACTTTAATTTAAAATGTTTGGTATAGTATTCTGGTTATTGGTTTAATTAGGAAATTTAAAGCAGCCAGTGAAAATGCAAAAGAAAATGAAGAAAGTGGAGAATAATCTGAAATTAAGGTTATGGAAGAGGAGCGCCTGGATAGTGCAGTTGGTTAAGCGTCTGAGTCTTGGTTTCAGCTCAGGTTATGATCTCAGGGTCCTGGGATTGAGTCCTGAGATGGTCTCCATGCTCAGTATGGAGTCTGCCTGAGAGTCTCTCTGCTTTCCCCCTCTGCCCCTCCCACTTAGGCTCTGTCTCTCTCTCTCTCAAACAAATAGATCTTTTTTAAAAAGCTCCAAAACGGATATGAAAGAAAAAAATCCGAAGAACATGGTGTAAATCTGACAGCACAGATGATAAACGGCACAGTTGATGAATATTTCTTATGCATCACATATTTATCCCCCCAAAAGACCAAGGAAGATATTTTATTATCCTCATTTACCAATAGCAATATCAACACCACAAATCGTGGGTGGCAAAGCAGCATTTGTCAATCTAAAACCTGGATATTTCGTTGAAAATGAGTTCATTAGTTTGGAGAGTCTGCATGGTATTTGTGAAGGATCTGCTTGAATAATACTGCATGAGATGATGACTTTCCTTGCCTTAATGTATGCTTTTTAAATCTAGTCTTTCTGGGAAAATACAATGAGTACAATTTATAAAGCCTCTCTCCACCAAACCTAACAAATGACTCAAAATCACTTTTATAAAAAAGAAAAAAATAAAGAATAAATGAGCAATCATTAAGCCAAAGGAGCTGGAAAAAAAATATGTAACTTCAACTATATGGGTTAGAAAGTGTTTCCAAGGGGCAGAAAGTCTCCAGAATTCTCTCACCATTATTTTTCAACTTCTCCAAAATGATTTAAGTGGGTATGTGCTGAGGACGGTGAGAGGGAGGAGCAGGAGCAGTGAAGTGGGGACATGAGGCTCAGTATGTCTCTCTAGAGAAATAACCTATTTCACCACTAGTAACGATGACTCCACATAGAGCTGAACTACTCGGGCATTGTACTGTATTCTCTGGACAAGGAAGAAGGCTGGAAAAACAATTATTATCCAGAACTAAATGTGTCCAAGTATAATTAGGTGCTTTACAGAATGAGAGGAAAAAGGAAGGAAGGAGAGGGAAGGGAAAAAAAAAAAAAGAAGAAGAAGAATCAGTGAGGTACTGTTAACTCTTGGGAAACACGCATGCAAAGTAACGTGCATTACAGATTTTTGTTTTCCATATCCCCTTATGGATGGTACCAAGGAGGATGGCATCTGAGAAGGGGGCCTGAAGTTCTGGAAACTACAATAACTGCCAGAATGTTTCTCTCTCAAATGAGAGAGAATGATACACACATAGTGTATTAGCCACATAGTGGGCTCTTCTTCCTGAATTGAAGTCATAATCGAAACACAAGTATAATCCCCCGTGAAAAGTCATTAAAGTCACCCCCTTGCTTCCTTGCACAACTTCCTTTTCCCTTCTCACTGCAAAGCCCTTGGATGAACAAACCATAACAGTAATCAGTGTTAACTCTCCACTTACTTTATAGCTGAGTGGACTTATATGTGGCCCAGAAAACCACATGTCCCTTGTCCTGGATGTCCTTTTCAACACCTCAGTATTCTCTTCAAATCTCCATTACTTCCCTTCTCATCTTTCCTCAGCTGATGGTCTCTCTTCCTCCTTCACTCACTAAAGTGAAGTTATCACAAGAGAACTTTACATACACCAACTGGACATCGACCTGCCCATCAGCATGTGAACCTGTATACTCTGTCTTCTCGTTTGGGTGGACTGTCCATGCCCTCTGTCCTAAGCCAGACCATCTGCTGTGTACAAGATTGCTTTTTTTCTCACCCACTTAAAAGACATCATTCTAGTGGTTTTTCTCTTCTTTTTCCTTAATTTTTAATTTTTCCTTTTCTCCACTGGATCATTTTTATCAAAGTGCTGTTTTCTCGTCTTTAGAAAAGTCATCTTGAGTTCACTTTTTGCAGCTTGGCTACTACTCAAATTCTTTGCTTCCATTGCAGCAGATCTGTTTGAATGAATTGTCTATTATTTACCACTGTTTGTTCCTTCCACTTTATTTTCTCTTAACTCGCTCTGGACTGTTGTCACAACTACTAAACTGAAACCATTCTTCCCATCCAAGTACTAACTAGGCCCAACCCTCCTTAGCTTCCGAGATCAGACGAGATCGGGCGCGTTCAGGGTGCTATGGCCGTAGACTAAACTGAAACCGTTCTTGACAGGGATGTGCATGACTATCTTCTTACTAAACTCAGTGATCAGCTTCTGCCCCTCATTTAACTTGACATTGTGTGATACTTTGCTTCCATGACCATTGCTTCTCTTGGTTTTCTTGCTGTTTCACTAGATACTCATTTTTAGTCTCCTTGCAGATTTTCATTCTTCATAACATCTGAACTTTGGAGTGCGCCAGGTCTCAGTCCTTGGTATCTTCTCTGTCTCTCTCCGTGTTAGACTCAGTCTATGGCTTTAAATACCATTTATATGAATAACACTGAAATTCGGTTCTTTAGCCTAGATCTTCTTCTGAATTCTACATTCATATATAACTGCTTTGTTTTTTAATTAAAAAATCTGGTGGAAATATCATTGACACATAACATTAAATTAGTTTCAGGTGCACAGTGTAGTGATTCAACCATTATATACATTATGACATGCTTATCACGATAAGTGCATGGCAATATTATTGAACATATTCCCTGAGCTGTACATTTCCTTCTCATTATAACTGCTTTCTTAATGGCTATATTTAGATATCTGATAGAATTTTCATTTATGAATTGCCTAAAACTAAAATTGGAAACTCACCATCCGAAACCTGTGCCATCTTCAGTGGTCCCCATTCCTCTTTGTGGCGACTTAATCCCACCAGTTCCTCAAACATAAAACCTTGGGAACACTCTTGATTTTTCAATTCCTTCCTCCCTCTCTCTCTTTCTCCCTCTTCCTTCCTTCTTCCTTCCTTTTTTCTCCCAGTTTCAAAACTTACATCTAGGTGCCTAGGGTGGCTCAGTCAGTTAAGTGTTTGCCTTTGGCTCAGGTCATGATCCCAGGGTCCTGGGGCCAGGCCCCATATTCGGTGGGAAGCCTACTCGGTGGGAAGCCTGCTTCTCCCTCTCCCACTCCCCCTGCTTATGTTCCTCTCTTGCTGTATCTCTCCCAGTCAAAGAAATAAAATCTTAATTAAAAAAAACAAAACAAAACAAAACAACAAAACATCCAGTCCATCAGGATATCCCTTTGACTCCACTTTCAAAATAATCCATGTTTCCTACTCTACCACTAATACATTCATCCAAAGTCATCAAATCTCTAGTCTGAATTAATATAATAATTGCATAATTATTTCTTTGTTTGAAGCTTTGTCTTCTGTAGTCGGTTTTCAAAACAATAGCCAGAGCACTCCTTTTAAAAAAGTTTTGAAATAATGATAGATTCACAGGAGCTTACAAAACATATGTATGAGGAGGCCACACATAACTGGTTATGATGGTTACAAATTGCGTAACTACAGTTTATAAAATACCATCAGTATCAGAAAATTGATGCTGCTGTAATCCAGAGTTTATTCAGATTTCATCTTTTTTTTGCATTAGTTTTACATTAACAGAGTTTTACATTAACAGAGTGCTTCTATATAACTTTAATCAGAGTCAAAGTTTTGACCAAATGTTACCTTTTCACAAAGTCTATTCTCGCTATTTAAAATTGCAAACTGTGTCCTGCAAGTTGATAATTTTCCTTATCTGTTATTTTTTCCAAAGCATTTGAAATCTTATACTATTCTACATTTATTTACTATGTGTATTATCTGTCTTGCACTAGACTACAAACTACATGAACCAAGAATATTTTCTGTCTTATGCATTGATACATTCCAAGTACTTGGAACAACACATGGAACAATCAAACTCAATACATGTGGGGCGCCTGGGTGGCTCAGTGGGTTAAAGCCTCTGCCTTCAGCTCTGGTCATGATCCCAGGGTCCTGGGATCGAACCCCACATCGAACCCCTCATCGGGCTCTCTCTGCTCAGCAGGGAGCCTGCTTCCCCCGCTCTCTCTGCCTGCCTCTCTGCCTACTTGTGATCTCTGCCTGTCAAATAAATAAATAAAATCTTAAAAAAAAAAAAACAAAAAAACTCAATACATGCCTCTCAACTATTTGCTAGAATGATTGAGCAATCACAACTGGGCCTTTTGTTTTAAGTTATCTTTACAGCCAAGGTGAGGCTCGAACTCCCCACCCAGAGATCAGGAGTTGCGTGCTTTACTGACTGAGCCAGGCAGGTGCCCCTACAACTGGCCTTTTGTTTCTGCTCTTCATCTCTATTTGTTTCAGAAGACTTGTTTATTCTTCCTAAAGTAGATAAAATTCTTTGTTGATTAATTCGTTAATTACTGCTCATGTGAGTCAAACGTTAACATTTCTTCCTAACTCCGCATTCATGAGGTCACGTTGGATGCTTGATATGGCCTAGGTGGGAGAATGTTTGCAATAGGTAAATCCACAAACACCACAAGTCAGCACTCTGAATCTTCAACAGTTGTTAAATACTTCACCACAATACAGCACACCACTGAATCATACCAGTCAATTCAGGCACTGATTAAAATTCTTAATTAAAATTATGTTTTCAGTACCAATCTTGAGTTATTTTATAGATGAGTAGCTGTAGTGCCAATGTATATTTTCTTAATTTTCCACACAAGAAAATCTGTATAAAATGTTAATTATGGGGTGCCTGGGTGGCTCAGTGGTTAAAGCCTCTGCCTTTGGCTCAGGTCATGATCTCAGGGTCCTGGGATCGAGTCCCGCATCGGGCTCTCTGCTCAGCGGGGAGCCTGCCTCCTCCTCCTGTCTCTCTCTGCCTGCCTCTCTGCCTACTTGTGATCTGTCTGTCAAATAAATAAAATGTTAATTATTTCATGGATGTCTAGGACAGTGTCCAGCTGGAAGACAAATTACTAGATATGTTGTCTATCCAAGAAACCACTCTTACAAATATTTTATCCAAGACATTGGTCTGGTGTACTTATCAAAAAGTTGAGCATAGGTAGATTGAATCAGGGGGGAGAAAATAATAGCAAATGCAGAAAATTTTTTAAAGGATTATTTAAGAGTCTTATCAGCAAATAATATCAGAAGAATAGAAATTTTCTCTGTGGTCTCATATCAACAGTAATTCTGAAATTAAGTAGTTGTCTTTCCAGATTAATGGAAACAGTTCCTGCAGTGTGTGTAACAGTTTTCTCTAAGATAGTATGGCCACCATCTTTTGAAGTTAACATTATTACCCCAAGAGCTTAGCAGAAACATGTAGAGAGGGAACTTGTACTCAGAACAGCTTAATAGCTTTTTTAAAACAACTCTTCCTAATGTAATATCTGTAGAATATTCTTGGGATGTTTTTAGAAATCCAGGTGTATAGATTTCAGTTAGAATATAAACTCCTACAGTGTCACTTATTTTTAACGATAGTTCCATATTTTTTTCAATCTTTTTGTACATAAGTATAGAATATTTCTCACAAGTAGATAGGAATGTCTGTGTTTGGCTGACTGGTTCTCCAAATATTTTATTTCATAGCACTGTGGATGTTTATTTGCTGCTGCTGACTACAATTTAAATAGGACTTTTTTTTTTTTATATCACCTTGGGGATTACATTAATAGCAATATGAATTTCTGGATCTTCTCGCATTCTAAAATACTATTTTTGGTTATTTTAACCTCAAGTGAGGCTAAATCATTTTTTAAATGAATGCTTTAATAAGGTTCTTTTCCCCAATAGAACCCCGCCCCCGAGCAAAAGCTATCCTAAATATATATTTATCAAAGATTGTATGTAATATTTACAAGAAGATGAAATATATATTCATTCAGATTAAAGACCTAAGCAGCCTATCTGTGTTGTAAGAGCTTTTATTTTTTCCTGGAAACTCAGTGTTCTCACTGAAACAAGGACCCATGTTGGAAAATATAGCAGCCAAAATTTTGCTAATTAATTCTCAGTTTCTTAAAGCATCTCTTTAAGGAAAAGAGTAGTGGTTAATTCAACTTTAGCTGCATATAAGAATCCTGGGAGGAGCTTTATGAAAATCCCCATGCCTGGGGAGGCTGGGTGGCTCAGTTGATTAAGCGTCTGACTCTTGATTTCAGCTCGGGTCATGATCTTGGGGTCGTGGAATGGAGACCTGGGTGGGGCTCTGTGCTCAGGGCAGGGGGGTCTGCTTGAGATTCTGTCACTCCCTCTCCGTCAGCCTGTCCTTCCACTTGTGATCTCTCTCTTTCTCTCTGTTAATAACTAAAATCTTAAAAAAAAAAAAAAATCCCCATGTCTGGTGGGGTCCAGTCTAGTGAATTCAGTCATCATCAGTATGTTTTCAGCCCATGCATCAGTAGATCTTAAAACCTACCTGGATGATCCTAAAATGGATCCCACTTTGAGAACCACTGGGTTAGACACAAACTGTTTCACTTAGACAAAGATAAAGCTCTTTGGCTAATTTGAAATACTCTATAGCTAAGGGAAACTTTGTCACATTTAACTTTGTACTGAATCTTACTATGTTACGTCCACATGAATGCTAGCTCAGTATTTAGACTAGAATGTTTTCTCTTGAAACATTTGAAGCGACAAAACCTTATTTACTACAGGGCTAAACAGCCACTGCAAAGATGCTTTTGGTTGACTGCAGAAAGACATTTTTAGGCCACAAATATCCTCTGTAATAAGGGGGAAAAACGGTGTTGGGAAGCTTCGATTTTTTTTTTTTTTTTTTTTTTTTTTAAACCTAAAGTTAGGGGCACCTGGGTGGCTCAGTGGGTCAAAGCCTCTGCCTTTGGCTCAGGTCATGATCCCAGGGTCCCGGGATCAAGCCCCACATCAGGCTCTCTGTTCATCAGAGAGCCTGCTTTCTCTCTCTCTCTGCCTGCCTCTCTGCCTACTTGTAATCTCTGTCTGTCAAATAAATAAATAAAATCTTAAAAATAAAAAAAAAAAAAAAAAAAAAACTTAAACTCTATCTGGTGAGTTTCTGGGTTTTTTTTTTTTCTTTCTTTCTTTCTTCCCTTCCTTTTTCCTTTTCCTCCCTTCCTCCTGCCCTCCTTCCTTCCCTTCTTACCCCCTTCCTTCCCTTTCCCTTCCCTTCCTCTCCTTTCCCTTCTTTTCCTTCTTAAAGTGGGCTACACGCCCAGTGAGGAGCCCAATGTGGGGCCCGAACCCACAACCCTGAGATCGAGACCTGATCTGAAATCAAGAGTCAGACGGGAAGCTTTGATTTTGAAGAAAACTTTTGAAGCACTGAGTTGGGAGGACCAAAAGGTGACTTTTCCATGGTTCCACATTCAGATTACAGGCATTGGTAACCTCTCTCACATTGTCAGAGCCGCATGTTTTCCTGGAAACCCACTGCCCTCACTGAAACAGGGACCCATGGTGCTGTCTATTTTGGCAAACAAGGGTCTAGATGATTAATCTACATGAGGTTATTTGTTATTTATAAAAATGACAAATGCATTTTATAAATTGGATAGTCTTGGTGTTAACAGTGGAATATAATCATCTTTTCAAAGGAGCTCGAGCTACTGTTGGCCTGTTAAAGCCATTGGCCTTGACCTAAAGAATATTTACTTTGGAACAAATAAAAAGAGATTTTCTTATGAGGCATAATGAGAATATGTTATTTGAAGAATATTTTTAGGATTTTATTTCAATAGTTCTTTGTCTTTTCAATGTATTTTCCCTTTATAATGTGACAGAAGCCATTTTAATACTTATTCTTTAAGATGACTTTTAAATAACTATATGAAATACATGTATCATGTAAGAGTTATGTATATTTTAAAGCTTTCAAAAAAATCGTATAAATTTTCCAATTCCATTATCAAAAGAAACACAATCCTAAATAAAAATAAAATGCTATAGTGGTGCCTGGGTGGCTCAATTGGTTAATCATCTGCCTTAGGCTCAGGTCATGATCCTGGAGTTCGAGGATCAAGTCCCACATTGGGCTTCCTGCTCAGCATGTAGTCTGCTTCTCCCTCTGACCCTCCCCCTCTCTCGTACTGTCTATCTCTCTCTCATTAGCTCTCTCTCAAATAAATAACAAATCTTTAAAAAATAAAATAAAATGCTATAAAAACACTTTAAAATATCCATATGACATTTTTGTATTACTTTTACTTTTTTTAAGATTTTATTTATTTATTTGACAGACAGAGATCACAAGTAGGCAAAGAGGCAGAAGGGGGGGTGGGTGATGCAGGCTCCCTGCTGAGCAGAGAGCCCAATGCGGAGCTCAATCCCAGGACCCGAGATCATGACCTGAGCCGAAGGCAAAGGCTTCGGCTCAGGCCTTCTGAGGGGTCCAATCTAGTGCATTCAGTCATCATCAGTGCGATCAATCATCATCTGTGATCAATCATCATCAGACCCACTGAACCACCCAGGTGCCCCTGTTTTACTTTCTCATATATTTCTTATATATACAAGATATTTTTCAACTGTTAATTTAAGTTGGTAAAAAAGAAATAAACTGTTTCCCCGTACTAGAAAAATAGGTAATATAATTCCCTGAACTAAACTGACAGATATCATGGACTCCAAAGTAGATGCCTTGGCTCTAATGGAAACTTCCATTTGTTTTTGTTTTTTGCAAAGTAATGAAAACAGATTTGGGTCATATACAAAAGTTTGGATCACTATTTGTGTGGTTTTGAATAAATAATGATTGTTTTAACAAGTTAATTTCTTCATGAGTTTAATGGAGGAGTTTGAAAAAATCCTCCTGGTAGTTGTGAGTTTTAAATGAAATAATAAGATTATGAAATAATGAAATAATAAGATACAACACTTAAAAAAATAAGATACTACTACACTTTGTAACCGCTTGAAGAATCTACCTGTGTAAACTTCAGTTAACAGTGTTAATAGTACTCCAGGCATAAAACAAGTGTGGATTCCAAGTGCGTTATTGTAGGGAGTTCCAGGGAGAGTTAGAAGAAAGTCCTGAGACGTTCTGTGAACAAGGTGGCAGGGACACTGTGGCATGCATTATGTTTGACTTCCTTTGACATGGAGGAGAATTCTGGACAAAGAGAACACCACAAGCGAAGGAGAGGTTCTAAAATATGGGTTACATGACAATGGATATAGAACTATAAATAAGGGGGTCATTGAAAATAATTATTGGTAGGTAGGTTTTGGACCATATTTTGACACACATGCCGAAAGGAGGAGTTTGTGCTTCATTTTAAAGACAACAGAAAACTGTTGAAGGGGGATGATATGTTTGAAGTCTTGTTTGGGGTGGAATGAAGGAACAGGAATTTATTGGGCACCAGATATGTTGCTGGATACAGTACTGTGAGGTCCGTTTCATTATTCCTATTTTGCATATTAGAAAACTGAGCCACAGAGACATTAAAAAAATATACTCAGGGATATTCAGCCAAAAATTCTGGAGCCAGGACTCAGAATTGGGGCGCCTGGGTGGCTCAGTGGGTTGAGCCTCTGCCTTCAGCTCAGGTCATGATCTCAGGGTCCTGGGATCCAGCCCCCCGTCTGGCTTTCTGCTCAGGGTGGGGGGGAGCTGCTTCCCCTTCTCTCTGCCTGCCTCGCTCTCTCTTTGTCAAATAAGTAAAATTAAAAAAAAATTAAAAAACCTCTCTGGCTTTAAGTCCTTTCCATTATTCCATGAGACCTTTTAATTAATATGATAAGTGTGTTGAGTTTTTTGGAATAGAGAGACAAAAAGTCTGTGAAATCACAAAGGAATTTCATTCAAGATGTAGCAGATACCTAGGGAGATGTGAGGTAAGCCAAAAGTGTTAAGGTGTTTCCTGTTTTGTTTTGTTTTGTTTTGGGCAACATATTTTTAAGACCCATGAGTTTGATTCTTCTGTTTTCTAAATGTTGTTGAATGTTCTTATGGATTTATTTATATTTCAGAATTAGTAAAAGGAATTAAATTTTTCTGATAATCATATAAAAATTCAAAACATTCCTAACCATACATTCCTAAAACGTAGCTAGTTTAACTCTCATGGCATTAAAAAAATAGTACGTGACTCTGCCAAACATGAGAGGATTCATAGAAAGTGAGCACTTTAGGGGGCCTCTAGAATGGCTCATACGCTTGAGCAGGTGTTAGAAAGATAAACCATGAGAAGAAATCTGCTCTACCAGTCCCCATAGATATTTTTTCTGTCCTTGCATATAACGAAGGTGTTTGCTGAATAAAATGGTTCCTCTTTGTTTGGGTCAGTACCATCTTAGTTCTCAGATGATTCTGTAGTTGGTAGAGCTGACAACCTGGCAGTAACTGGTATCTGGTGTTCTTTTCCAAGTCTCCTGACCTATTACCCAAGCCTTGAAGATCAGTGCCTCTGGAATTAGTTATTTCATATCATGACCCTCCTTTGCTTTCTAGGAGACCCAATATTTCGTACTGAGCCTCTGTCCTGATCCCTTATCTGAGGATTAAACCAGCTGTCTGAACCTGGCTGCCCAACACTTAAGTTGGCAGTCTTCTTTGATGCCAGGCCTTTGTTGGATTACAGATATGTATCACCTGTGAATTGATCTCCCAGTTTACAGCCGCTTGCCGGCTGGCTGCCTACCTGGCTTTCTCAGCATTGCTCAGCCCAGAATCTGTCACTGTGCTCTCATACTCGAAGCTCAGATATTCACGGAAATATGATTGAGATTCTGTCTTTCACTCATGCAGGCGTCACTTCCTTGGTATCTCTCTTTGACTAGTGGGTCGGTCAGACTCAGTCATGCATCCTTTCTCCTCTCTACTACCCCAGTGCTTCTTGGACACACAGGATCCAGAGTTGACAAAATCAAACAGATAGGAATGTTTTGATGATAGGTTAATAGGAACAAATCCAGAAAAGCAACTGAATTATAAAATAAATAAATGACTATTCTCCTTCGAAGGTAGGGAGAACACAAAAGCAGAAACTATACCATCTAGTGCAGTTTGGGAATCCGTATGGATATGGAAACTCTTCACATAAGGGAATTCTAATGATGAGTTAGGGGACGCAGGCAGGATATTGGAATTCATTGGTGTCTCATACCAAAATGAGCCTATAGAAGATTGGTTGGGTAAGTCAAGTCCTTAATCTTCCAGAGACTGGGCCCAGGAGAGATTATTGGGACAGGAATAGAAGAATAAGATAATGTTCCAGTTTCTGAACTAGATTATAAATTGGGGATTAGATCATGAATAAACTTTAGATGTCAGGATATTAAAAATGGGACTTAAGAATTGAAAAAAGAATAAATTCGGTCGGGGTGAGCCATCTAAATATGAATTAGCACTTCTGGAATTGTTCCAGACCACGATCATCATTGAGACACAGAGAAATTTGGTCTTAATTTATTAATTTATTACTTGTGGTCTCCCCACTAAGAATATGCTAATATAAACTGTGGCCAAGAAAGCACTGAAAAATAACATACATAATTTTTAAAGACTGTTGCCTTCTCTGGAACATTTATAAGGGATTACTGAATGTGGTTTTTTTTTTTTTTTTTTTTTCGTTCTTACGGAATCCTGAAATGACAAGCCCACCTTTAGGCAGTGTCTCTAGTGTTCTGTGGAAGGCCTAGTATAAGAAAGCAGATTTTCTTCTCCACTTCCATTTTATCATGGGGCTCAGATATGGTTAAAATAAAGATAGTCTTTGGGGTATGTAATTCCAGAGTTTGTGCATCTAGATATGAGTATGTCTATATAGGTATGTACAGAAGGGTCTACGTCTACATCTATGAATGCAAAGAAGTAAAAGGTGTTCTGCTAAGTTAGAATAATGCCTTCTCATTGACAGAGAAGGGTTTTGGATAAAGAATTAGCTTCATATCTCTCTTTAATATAGAACCTGGTCTCTAGTTTACGTTTCTGCCGAGGTAAATGTCAAAGCAATTTACTGTAATTTGTTGTAATTTAAGAATAGCTCTGATCAATTGAATCACAATATTTATTATTATTTTATTGTTTCATCTTTGTGATAAATTTGAGTGCTATGCAAAAATGAAAATGTATGTTTTCTTCCCCTGAGCAGCCTACAATCTAGCAAGAGACAAGGCATAACAAATTAACTCTGATCATAGTTCAGAAAGTGCTAGGAAAATATATGCTGAAAAAGAAATATATAGGAAACTGTACAGGCTTCAAACATGCTGTAGCATACACACACTTACCCCAAACAGTCTCAACAGCAAAAAAGTAAACAACCACATTAAAAACTAGCCAAAAGACTTGAATAGACATTTCTTCAAAGAAGACAAACAAAAGGCCAATAAGCATTTGAAAAGATGTTCAGTATTGTTAGTCATTAACAAATACCGAATGAAAAACAAATAGAAACCACTAAGTGGCTGTAATTAAAGAAAAACTAGAAAATAACAAGTGTGGCAAAGATGTAGAGAAATTGGAATTCACATACATTGCTGGTAGGAATGTGAAATAGTATATAGCCCTGTGAAAATCTGCTTGGCAGTTCCTCGAAGTGTTAAATTGTAGGTTTTCAGATGACCTAGGAATTCTCCATGTAAATGTATACCCACGAGAGTCAAAACATATCTGCGCAAAATTATGTATACTTGAATGTTCGTAGCAGCATTCTTCATAATAACCAAAATATAGAAACAACTCAAAGGTACATGAGCTGAGGAGTGAATAAACAAAATGTAATATATCCATAAAATGGAATAGTTTTTACCTAAAAAGGGAATGAAATACTAATACATGCTGTAACATCTACGGGCCTTGAAGTGAGAGAAGCCAAACAAAGACAACAAATTACATGATAGGTTTCAGTTGTATGGAATCCCCAGAATATGGGCGTTTTTTCTGGGGTGATGGAAATATTCTGGAATTATGTAGTGGTGATGTTTGGACAACAATGTGCATATACTAAAAAAAAACTCACTGAATTAAAGACTTTAAAATGGCTAAAGTAATGTATCTGTGTTATGTGAATTTTAATGCAACATAAAATTGTACACTCCAAATGGAAGTATAATTTATAAAATAAAGGCAAGATGCGTTGGACAGGCATTTAAGAGTTAATTTTCTAACAGGATAACTCAAAAACTGCTTTGTAAATTAATATTTTTGGAGCTGGGAAATATTTTATGGTGGCACAAATAATCACTGAATCTTGGGGAAAGGCAGAGAGAATTACATTCATATTCTGGGAAATAATATCCATGCCCCATTGCCTAATGGAAAACTAAGAATCTTCTGCTTATTTCCAGTTTCAGTCTTGTTTTATTACAGTTATTCAAACTTGATTGAAGATTTAGATGACTTATCAGTATTTATTAGTTATTTTTCCCTAACTTAAATATGTTGTAAGTCTGAAATTGCTTAATCAAATTATATTTTGATAACTATGAGAGCATTTATTTTAGTAGATTGAATGCATGTGTTTTTATTCTGTTTATACATATTTTTCTAAAAATATTTATGTTCTTTCTTGACATTATTTCCCATATTAAGTAAGGAATCTTTTGTCACAATCGAGATGATGAATGTCTTAAAAATATTTCAAAATACATCAAAATTGAAAAAGCAATTTAAAAATCTTTGGGTAACATATATAAACTTTTTTTAAAATTTGGAGATGTAAGGGGCTTTATTAAGCACTTCATGAATTGGGAAGCATCCCGTCTAGCAAGTAGAGATGTTTCCTAAACTTTGTTTCTGTTTTTTTTTTCCCTAAATTTTGTTTCTTAATTAAATTAAAATAAGCTCTAGTTTGTTCTTTGTGTATATTTAGAAAATTCTCTCTAAAAATATTTGCAAAATACTAAAATCTATACCTTGCCTCTGACTGGGTTCACCATTGAGGCTTAGTTATATATTTTTATTGTTCTAATTTGTCCAACAGGGTTATTATTAGTTAATGGAGTAAAATATGAAAAATGCACTGCATTTGTTATAAAGTTCAACAAGGAATGCCTGTATTTTCTTAAGCTTATTTCACTCATTTAGATTTTATGTTATCAAAACAAAGGGAGAAGATACTCCCTATTTCTATATTTGCTCTTAATTCATATAATACATAGGTTAATGGTCTTGCCAAATGCTGTTGCCTAATACATAGGCAATACACTTGGACAAAACATACACTTATCTGTTCCTTTCTTTTTGTGTGTGTGATTAATTTTTTTCAACGAAATAGCCTTTCAAAAATGGTAAAGGACATTTTATATGTGCATTTTAAAATTTAATATCTGGGGTGCCTGGGTGGCTCAGTGGGTTAAGCCTCTGCCTTCGGCTCAGGTCATGATCTCAGGGTCCTTTGATCGAGGCCCGCAAATGGCTCTCTGCTCAGCGGGGAGCCTGCTTTCTCCTCTCTTTCTCTATGCCTGCCTCTCTGCATACTTGTGATCTCTCTCTCTCTGTTTCAAATAAATAAAAATAAAATCTTTAAAAAAAAATAAAAAAAATTTAATATCTGTTGGTGATTATATTTTAATAGGTCTTTGTTTCTGAACTGGGTTATTTAACCACAGTAGGCATATATAAACAATTTTTGTGTTCTCTATTTCTTTATAGACTCTACAAAGAAATTAAAGGATGTTCTGGAAGAATTCCATGGTAACGGTGTGCTTGCAAAGTATAATCCTGAAGGGGTAAACTTTTTTTTTCTTTATCGGTTTCATATATACACTTGGAAGAGGGATTTCTTAATGAAGAGTCCTTGGATATAAATGTACCGTATAGCATACCATAAATAAAATGAAATTCATAATGAAATGCTATTCTGGAAAACACATAAAATAGTATAGTACCTTTTTCATTCAAAAACCATTTGCTAATGGAAATAATATTTCTCTATTGTGTGCTTTAAAGAGTATAGGTTATCTATAATATAGACCTCTGTTATTTTCCTAGATGTTAAATATATTCTAATTCTGAGATTGCTTGGTCAGGTATGGTCAGGGAACAGGACTGATTGAAGGAAAGTCCAAATACACCTGGTGCCTACTCTGTGTCCAATAAATTTTAACCCCAAATGAACACTGGTTGGGGGCAGGAGGGTTACTCCTTGCAGAGAATTATTCCCTTGACTACAGAAAAATTCTGTGATGGGTATAACTGATCTGTAATTTTAAAGAGTCAGCTTGGATAAAAAGTGAGGAACTTCTTTCCCGTAGCTTGTTTTAACCTATTACCGGTAAACCAGCAGGTCCCTGAAAATTCCTTCCTTATGAAAGCTTCCTGTCCTGTTTATGGCTTTTGAACACGTGGCCTGAATGAATGTCCTTCCTTTTCCTAATTATTTGTTAAATAACCTTCCATATAATGTTAGCTGGGAGATGTTATGTTTTAAATGTTTGAGCATCTTAGTTGTAGTTCTGCAGTTTCACCAAGTGATAGTTCTGTTGTACGGGAGTTAAAACAAATTACCCTTAGCAAAAGAAACATTCCCTTGGATGTATTATCTAGCCAGCCAGATAGATTTGTTTGCTGATTAAAATGTGATTTGTTTTTTGTTATCATTATCATTATGGTTTTGCTTTGTAAGAACACAGTTATTGGTTATCCTTCAATATTGTGTTTCTTTGGGATTTATAGAATTTACATTTTAGTCAAAACCAAATCTCCAGTTCTGAGCTTAAAGCATTCATATTGCTGTATAATTTCCTTCAAATACTTCTTTTTTTTTTTAAAGATTTTATTTATTTATTTGTCAGAGAGAGAGAGAGAGCGAGCGAGCACAGGCAGACAGAGTGGCAGGCAGAGGCAGAGGGAGAAGCAGGCTCCCCACAGAACAAGGAGCCCGATGCGGGACTCGATCCCAGGACACTGGGATCATGACCTGAGCTGAAGGCAGCTGCTCAACCAACTGAGCCACCCAGGCGTCCCCCTTCAAATACTTCTGATAGCTACTTTTCATGCAATATTTTCTTATTCTGTCTATATTCTCATATATTACCATACCTTGTAAGTCTTTAACCTAAGGTTTATTTTCTTTTTCAAGTAATGTTAATGTATAGTCCCTACAAATGATGGGGGAAAAAAGGGCAATTTAATGCCATTCCTACTTTCCTATATCAGGAACAAAAGCAGATATCCAGTCTACATTTCCCTCATATTTTATTTTCCTAGATACCATAGTGTGAGAGAAAAAAATTTTACCAGATAAATTTGTAGAACCGAAAATCTCAAAGACTGGGAAATTAGAGTGGGAAAGCTAAAGATGACAACTCTTTGGAATTGATAAAAGACCCCAAAATGTCATTAATATTTACATTCCCAACCATACTTGGAAACTCGCATGTTTTCTAATCTATCTACAGAGATAAAACCAGTTTTGTTTTGTTTTCTTTTTCCTCTCTAAAGATAGCTGCTGGCTATAAATTCAGTTGGAATGTGATCTTGTTTGCAAAGTAGCCTTTTTGCTTCAATGATTTCTTATTTAAAAGACTCTCAAGACTTGGTCTTACTGATATTATATCTTTCATGAGGATTATCAGTCACTGTATTACTGGATTTATTGAGGTAATTACTAGATTCACTCTTAGACACACATATGATGTCAGCCTTTTCAATAATGTAATAATTCTCCATAAATACACAGATCTGCTCTTGAAATGCATTATTAAAATAATGAACCATTGAAAAACAAAAGAAAAGAAAAAAAACAAAAGAAAAGTTAGATCTTCATTATGACCCCAGAATAATTCTTATTTAAGAGTGAAACTACTCTCTAATTTAACACTGATAGGTCTTATATATATATATATATATATATATATATATATATTTATATTTAAAGATTTTATTTATTTATTAGACACAGAGATAGAGATCACAAGTAGGCAGAGAGGCAGGCGGAGAGAGGGGGGAAGCAGGCCCTCTGCTAAGCAGAGAGCCCGATGTGGGACTCGATCCCAGGACCTGAGATCATGACCTGAGCCGAAGGCAGAGGCTTAACTCACTGAGTCACCCAGACGCCCCTGGTCTTTTATATTTAGGGGGGAAAAAAACCCAAAATAATAAAATCTTATATGACTCTTAAATACTAGTATATATTTTATAAAAGCCAGTAGAAGTAACTAGGAATATTCAGTGTTGAGGAAGAAATCTTTAATGCCTTGAGGTTCTCTTCAGTACATGACTACCCAGTTTATAAAAGGTTACTCTAAAAGTATGACAGAATTTGTACTGTCCATTCACATGGAAATTATCACTCTCTGTTGACTGATCAGGTTAATCCTCAAATTGTTGGCAGAGATGACTACTTAACTGATGGCCTTTTATGCAAGAAAACTGAGAAAAGTGTTTAACCTACATTATTTTTAGACTAAATAATCCTTTGTTTTCTGAAACAAATATTGCATATATCATCCATATAAAATGTACTTAAAAGAAAGAACAGGCTAAATATCTTTTATTTGCTTCTCCTCTTACAAAGTAAAGCTGCTTAAGTGGTAGATGCATTATATTTCTTACTATTTACTTGGGTTACTGAGTTCTAAAAGGTCTCTGTATTAAAACTTAATATAATGAATATGTGACCTGCTTAAGTCAGTTTTAAAGGAGAAGAAGTATTAAGTGCATGGCATGGATGAAATATTTATTTTGAATTTATGTCTTCTACAGATCATTTAAAAATCTTTGAAAAAAAAAACAAAAACAAAAACCCAGAATCAAAAAAATATAAATCTAAACAATGGCTCTAATGATTCCCTAAGAATAAAATCTTTAAGAAGGTTGAGATTCCCAAACAGATAAGATTATAAAGTTTTTAAATGAAGAAAGTCATTGTAGGAAAAGTAAAATGACTTCCCTAAGATTAACCAGCTAGTTTCATGACAAGAGATTAATTGTCTAGAATCCCAGTTTAAGAGTAATGCCCTTTCCTCTTCACTTCATTGACCGGACCATAGAATGAAAGGCAAGGTGGTGGGAGGTGAGAGCAAGAAGAAGAGAAAAGTATTTCACATATATTGAATGGTATTTCTTACATAACAATTATGGCATATTCCAGTGCATGTAATTACCACTAAGTCATGCCCAACAAGGTATTAGATTCTTACTTGTCTCCAGCTAACCTTATATGAATCATACAATATTAAGAGTATGATTATATTTAGTTTGTAGTAACCATCCAGTCTCAGTGAGGTGGTTCACAGTAAAAGAGAGCAAGATATCTCAGATATAAATGATTCATGAAAGTAATAAAATTTGATAATATGAGAAGAACCAAGTTGGCATTGCATTTTTATATGTAAAATATATATAATATATTATAAGTAAATATATTAATGTAATAATATTTAATATTATTAATATAGAAACATATTAATATAGAAACATTAATATAATATAATAACTCATATACATGTGTGTGTATATATATATATATATATATATATATATATATTTCTCCCTGGGTTTCAAATTCAATTCTAAATTATTCCATTGATGTCTAAAGACATGGGAAGAAATTAAGTAGTGGTATATGTGTATATATTTAAAGGCATAGTAATGGGCCAGGCATATTACTCTCAAAGATGGGAGCTTTAGGAGTGAGAAATAAACATTAATAATCTAATATGGATTTATATATACTGTTGTGTTTTCATAATCTTCTCTGGAAGGTTTTAATCATCTTATATGTAATATTCACTATATTAAGTCCTAATAGAACTATTTGCTTATTACACTCCCAGATTGATCTGTTAAATGATTCTCAAATTTTAGCTTCTATCAGAATCACCTGGGGGTCTTTTTAAAACAGAGATTGCTGCCTTCTCTCCTGCCCTCTCTTTAGTTTCTGTGTTTCTAGAGTGAGGCTCAAAAATGTGTATTTCCATCAGCTTGCCAATTGATGATAATGATACTGTTTCAGGACCACATTCTGAGATTCATGGGTCTAGGGTATGTACTAAAAATCAATCTGTAAAATCGACCTTTTAGTTATCAGCAGAATGAGTTAATGAGTTTAAGTTATCTTTCATTAACACCTGTATTCTTTCTTTCCTTGCATGCACAGAAACAAGACATTCTTAACCAAGTAAGACATTTTCTTTTCTATTAAAATCTGTCTTTTCTTTCTTTATTCTGATGTGAGTTATGAATTTCTCATCCATATCACTGACCTGTACTTCTGTACCATTAAGATTCGTATAATATGCAAGGCTATCTATAATCCTTATAAAGTTATAACTGACTGGTATTTGTTCAAATCAGAGTCTCGAGTGGAGAAGCTAATACCTTAATGGACTCAAAGAGGGTCTAGAGGGTGGGATTTAGCTTTGTAGACTCTTGAATTTAATTTTCTAATATCATCAAAACATAAGACTCCAATAAAATAATTCATTTACTGAGAGTCTTTATTAATTTATAATAAGAGGTTTATAATTGCATGTAAGTACGATTGATAGGGATTTCTTTGGGGGGTGGGGATTACACATCTATAGTGCTATTAGAATCTGTAAGGGAAATAGAACTGAAAAGCCACTGAGCTTTGCCTTCCAGGAAAAAGAGTAACCCATCTCCTGCTTCAGTCACTCTCTCCCCATAAAGCCTATTCTGCAAAGCAAGTTTTGAGTCCATACTTCAGCTGGGTGCATAGAATTACAACACATTTTGGAGATCTATGAATGGATTTTTTTATTATACTAGGAATATGACTTATTAAAATGCATGAGATACTTAAAACCATAATATTGTCTCCCCAGGACAGTAGTGGATATATACTAGCTTTTTATTCATAAGTTTCCCTATGGTTTTAATGACAGCAAACCCTGTGATCTCATCCCCAACATGTTACAGTACAGTTGGTCACACCAGAAGGATCCTGATTGCCTTAGATACAGGTCCTACATATTATAATCTCCTAGGATGAGGCCAGACTGAAATGGCAACTCATGGACTGTGATGACTTTTACTAGTCTCTTTCAGGGGAGACTTCCCTGATCTTATCCCTGACCTCTGGGAAACCTACCAGTTCCCCCAAAGACAGACTATGTGAGCTTTATGGTTTTAGGAGGCCATGCTTCAGAGTCGATGGCTGCTTTTATAAAGCAGAGGATTTAGCTATTAAAGAACATTGATTGAACACCTTGGTCAACAAACATGCCTTTCTGCATAACCTCCATCCCTACTAGAGGCTTTCTGGAAACTGGTGTCAAAATTAGCCCTGCTTTTTCTAGGGGTCAACAGAATGAGTTTCTTCCTTTTCCTTGCTATGTCTTTGTTCCATATGGAGATGTTTAATAGGCAAGAAATTTCAGTTGCAGAATAGAAGGAACAAGGAAAGCTGAGGTTAGCCATGGGAGGAGGGGTTGGGAGAAGGGTATGCATATTTATTGCTCTATGGTGTTCTTGGTCTATGAGTGTTCTGTGATTGTAGGATATTCTCTTTACATTTCCTGTTAGTAGATGATCCTTAGCCCAAGGCTGAATTACATTTCACAGTTCCCTGGGCTTCCCTTATTTTGGTACTTGGTACTCTGCACTGTAGGTTCTGCTCATGTATATAACCTTTAAATTTAGACAACTGAGTTGCTTCATTCCCTTAATAAGAAACCTGGGAATTCATAACCTACCTTTGGTAGTGCTGCTGCCTAATGTAATATTTTAAGTGTCTTTAGCAGTGATATTGACACTGATATAATTATTAGCAATCAAATAAACACCCTTTTATTATAAGCTATAATTGTCCTTCCAGAACCAAATTCAACCCTTCCCATTAAAGAAAGCATCTGGAAAGTATAACAGAGAAAACGTGGTCTTAGGAGTCCAACTGAACTGAGTTCAAATCCCACAACTGCCACATATTAGCAGGTCATGGACAAGTTACTAGCCTCAGTTTGTTCAGCTATGCAGTGAAAAGAATATTGGCTTTATTGAGTTGTTAAGAGGGTTAAATTCTGAAGTGTATATAAAATAATTAGCTCTGTGCCTGATGTATAGGTGTTCTATTCATGTTTAAAAGTGGTGGCTGTTGATCACACTTGAGAGACCAACATGATTTCATACAAAAGTTCTAGAATATACACGAAAAGTGAAAGTGGGAATATCTGAGATATACCACCAACCAATCCTGTCACCTTTATTTTCTGAGCCTCACTTTTCTCAACTATAAAGTGAGAAAATAGAACTCTGATGTCTTTCCAACTCTAAATTGATTTCCTTCTACCATGAGGTATGAGTGGAGGACATGAGATGTGACTTGTTTCCCCTGCCAAGCCTGGCCACAATCCAGAATGCTGTTCGGATACTAGAGATATTGTGTCTGTTGTATCTGTTCCTCCTCCCACAACTTCCTAAGTGCCAGGATGGTTAGTTAGCAAGGAATGGAAGTAACATGTTAACCAGTATTTCTGCTTCTCTTCTCTATGACTCCAATGCAAATTCAGTCCTTTTCCTCTTCTTATCAAACCTACAACCAGAGCACAGTTTTGAAAACAGACAACCATACTGAATAATAAAACACCCTCTATAATTCTGTGTTAATGACCTCTTATTGACTGTATTAATGATTGTTGAAAAATAGTAACTTTCTTTTCAATATGTGACATCAGTTAGAATAGAACCATGTAAAAAGTTTGAGAAAGTATTTACATAGATACTTACGAGCTTAATTAGCTGCATTTTATCATAATTGTAACACATCAATTTGAATAGCTTCTTACAGGTATCTTGTAACCCCACTAAGGATCCAGTCTCGATACACCAAAAAATATACTATCTTGTATCTATGACATGAAGAATTTGAGTATGGGCCATCTTCAATATTGTATCCTAAATTAAACACTTAATGATTAGACTGTTTCAAGGGGCTACATGATACCTGTCACAGTTGAAGTATTTCTCCCCTAACCTTCTATAATAAACGCACAGAAATGCATTTCCTCTTACTCTAGTCTGCCCTTACCCCTATTCTGCTCTCCTGCCCCTCCTCACTGGCTTTTTTAGAAATGCCTCTAAAACAGGATCATTTTTATACCTCAGGACTTTCGTACTACCTGTTTTGTCTGTCCGAGATGGTCTTTCTCCAAATATGTGCAAAGCTATCTCCCTCATCCCCTTTAAATCTATATTTGAAGAAATGGATTATCATTTCCTGATCATCAGATTTAAAACTACAAGCACCCCCCTCCCAAAATATATAAATATTTTCCTTCTTTTTTCCCCCACAACACTTCATACTGTCAAACATTGTACATTTAGCCTACTTATTTTTCTATTTACTTGTTCCCTTTGTTAGAAGATATGCCTCTGGTGGAAAAATTTCTGCATGGTCCAGTGGCATCTTTACCACAACAGCTAGAACAGAGTCTAGTACAAAGTGGGTGTACAATGAACATTTGCTGAATATGAGAAAATCTCCATCCTGAAACCACCAGAATAAATTAATGATAGAGTGATGACATTTATTTTCATTCACTTTGAATTTACTTGGATGAATACTAGTGTTATTTTTTTAGTATTAGCAGGGATTTAAAAACAAAGGATCCAGATGGTCAGATATAATAATGAAAGGCATATAGAAATGTGTTTTGAATTTCTGCCAATTTGGCAGCAACATCTGAGCAGCTCCGTCAGTCTGAATTCTTTGCAGATTCTCTATGTTATCTCCCTAAATAGTCTGTGGCTGCTCCTTAAGGGGGAAAAAAAAATGAAGAAGCAGTTCTCAAAATTTTAAACATTCTGTGGTATGTATGTCTCCAAGCTTATAGCCAATTTGATATTTGAACACTCATTCACTAAAGTCCAACCCAACTTTTTTCGTTAGTGTTTCCACTGATATGCATATAAGTGATCTCATTCTTTTCAAGGGTTACAATGTGTTCAAAACCAATTTTAATGATGCTACATGAGAGCAGTAGAAAACAAGATACTTAAATTGAGTGACGTTCTACTGAATCGTGAAAGAAGGAAAATATGTAGTTAGAGGACAGGGTCCACAGAAAGGTCTGATATGTTGGACAACATGGAATTTTAAAAGATTTGAAAATCTTTTACCAACAAGAAAAGGAGATGGGATAACCAGAAAAGATATGGAAGAATAATTCCTCTCTGAATTTGGAAACACTGAAATAGCTAATTTTTGGCTTTAAAGAAGTTTGAGTTTTATAACTTTGTTAGCTGTGTGTAATGATCAAAATGTAAGGGAGGGGAATTTTGCTCTCACCAACACTGTGAAGAAGCTTGAAAGAGGTTTACATCATCAGTAAAACTTAATAGATGACATCATCGCATCGAAAACTTCATTCTTATTTTGATAATAGACTTTTATTTTTTTAAGTAAAATGGCTGTTTATAAATGTTCACGTTTTAAAAGCAGGGTTTAGTCAATGTTGCCTGATATAAAACAATAATTGCAAAATGTCTAAAACACCAAAACTGCAGACTTGATTGAGGAAGATGTAGTGAATTTTCTGGTTTTCTGGACTAATAAAGACGAAAGCAAATTAAGATAATAAAAAATCCATTAAACCTCAAACCAGGACTTCCTTTTATTATTTTATTATTTCATTTATTTTACATGCTGTGTGCCCAAGGGCATGTTAAGTGCTTCATATTGATTTATTATTACATTTAGATGACAATCTTGAATGGTTGATCTTATATATCACTTTATATGGAAAAAATTGAGGCTTAGAGCTGTGAGAGAATAAAACTAAACTGCTTTTGGCTTACTGAGCAAGGCAGGGGTGCAGCATTTAATTTTAGAAAGTTTTTCTGCAACTGAAAAAGAAAGACTAAGGAGTAATGCATTCCTTATTAACAGGGATGCTGTACATTTTTTTTTCTTTTTGATTGTGTATTTTTCTGGCTTTCATCATTAAATTATAGGCTCTAGTTTCAAAGAGGTTCCATTTAGGTTATGTAAGGCTCTATAAAGAGCACACACTTGGGATGTGGCAGATTTTTTCTTTAAAAGAGCAGATAAATTCCTTGCCCCAAATCACTCAGGTGGCAGTGGGGATATTGGAATATGTTACAAAAATACTTTCTTCTCAAGTCCTTAATTTTCTTTTGTTTGTTGGTTGGTTGTTACTGTTTTCTTTTCTTATCATGTTAAACTCTTGTCTTGAAATAGTTCTGTTGTAAAATATAATCATACGCTAACAGAAGATCCAGAGAAAAACTGTGAACAATTCTAGTCCTTTGTTCATATCTTGTTACCAGCTTTCTAAAACAAATAATAATAGTAACCAAAAAGGATGAACCATGTAATGACTTGTTAAATGCATATAAAAACATTTGAGGTAATGTGGTTTTGAGACTTACTCTTCAAAAATTGTTTGGAAGTTTCCAACAGACCAAGAAGCAGATGTTCTTCTTCTTACCTGTAGATGGAGAAATTAAGGCACAGAGAGATTAATAAATTGCCCACTCTGACACAGTTTGAAAGTGTTGGATCTGAGAGTAGATCTAGGTAGTCCGACTTCAAAACCATGTTCCTGTCATCTGTTGTGTTGGCAAACACAATGCTGACCACGGAAGTTTCGGGCTAAGAAGCAAGAGGGAATATAAATAACCATGCTTCTAACCACAATGTCTATGAATATGTTTGTTGCAGAAAGTTACCATACTCTTGTAATAAATTTAACTCCTGGTGTCCCATGAGGCTTCACGCATTTGCGGACTGTCTGCCAAAGTTGGTCACTAATCCAGTTGAGCATGGATTACTTCTCTCGAGACAGGCATTGCCTAAGGAACCTTATTAGTAAGAGTAGGTGTCTCCGCTCAAGAAAATGCATTTGGATACAGTGGTCTGACTGTTGGCCTTATCTGAGTCTTTTGAAATCTCAGTTTCATTCATGGTAGCAAATTGGTTTTCGGATGTACTTCTGCTACCTGAGGCTATTGTTTTATATGTTTTTATATTATTCATGGTTTTTCGTTATGTGGTTCACTCCACTAGTAGAATTTATAATGTTTTGTGGTGGTGGTTATTTCTTATATATGGAAGAAAATGAAGCCTTTTTTACTGACACTAGTGTAAATGTCTGAAGTGCCTTTCGTGAATAAGCAAAGCAAGATTAAATGAGCTTAAAATGTCAGAATAAGAGGTAGACAGAGTTTTGCAACCATTAATAAACAAAGTGAAGTTTTTTGTTTTGTTTGTTTTTAGTTGTTGGTTTTATTTTGGTTTTGGTTTGGTTTTTTTATTGGCTTAAGATTCTATTAGGTTCAGAAGCATACAGAGTACATATTCTTTTTTTTTTTTTTTTTTAAGATTTCTGTTTATTTATTTTATACACAGAGAGAGAGAGCACAAGCAGGGAGAGTGGCAGAGGGAGGACTTGATCCCAGGACCCAGGGATCATGACCTGAGCCGAAGGCAGATGCTTAACGACTGAGCCACCCAAGCGCCCCATAGTCTATATTCTTAATTGGCCCATGATCTAATCTACAAAAATGTACTTCTCTAGCGATATCCCTGTATGTCACATTCCATTTTAGGTTTATTCAAAACAATGTTATAACAAAATTGGTCATTCTGTACATCTTACCCCAATATAATTGCATAGAACAGATAAATACTTTTTCTATCCAAAATAGCAGTTTAAAGAATTAATTTTATTCTCATCTGCCAGAAGTTTGATCAAAATTAAGAATGTCAGTCTGCCAAATTTCATTTTTGCTCTATTTTTAGTTTTATCTCAGTTACACTGAACTGGGTAGGAAAAAAAATGCCCTTCAAGGGCTTGACCTTGCACTTTTTTGATCTGGACAGGTGTGGCTTTATTCCAGCTTCTTCTCTGTAGGTCTCCTTGTCCTTTCAAATGGCCTACTGGATGGGACCCAACACAATGCCGCTGGCCTCTTCCATATGGTCTGCATTGATTTCCCAGGAAGCCTTTATGCGTCATTGTCCCTACGGTCATGAGGGTGTTGGCCAAGCTTAGTAAAGTACAGTACCATTTATTTGCCTTTGTCCCAAAGCACCTATACCCTTGTCCTCAGTTTTCCCAGCAAGAGTCAGATCCTGGTCCACTGTCCTCTGCTCAGAGAAGGCAAGCTCTCCAGGTGGCTCCTGTGAAATCCTTTCCTTAATGGGATGATAGAAGTGGTTCCCATCACTGTTTCCCTGAGTGGACATGGGGACTCTCAATGTAGTGATGGCTCTCTCCAAATAAATGTCTGTTTTTTTGCTTGTTTGTTTTTGTAGACCTGTAACGAGTATGCATGGGCAAAGATCTTGAAATAGGTTTCTTTGAAAGTTTGCATGGGAAGTTTTAGAATTTCACTTTGGAATTTCGTATCAGTTGATGTTGGTGTTATGGTAAAACTTTTACATTAACCCCTTTCTCCAGTTGTCGAGAACAAGATTCACCATTAGAGACAAGGAAAGGAGAAAAGAGAAGTTCTTTTATTTCACAGTATTCATGCTGTGTTCAGGACTCTGCGTCACATTAGTTGCCCAATTGAGTTATAATAGTAACACAGTGGGATTGGGAATATTACTCCCACTTTACAGAAGAGGAAACTGAGTTTCAAAGAGTATATTTTTTTAAGGTGATATAGACAGTGTGGAGATAGAAACGTCTGACTGGAAAGCTTCTGCCTTTCTTGTTGCCCTGCCACAGGTGAGGTGTATGTAAGTGTCTGTACATGCGAGCTGCACCATTAGCCTATGACTGTGTGTTTCTCAGTTACCGTCCTTTTGTGGACTTGGATATAGAAATGTTTGAGTCATTTCTACTACTGTTGATTCTGAACTTAGAATGTAATCTTAACATTGGCTGAGTCTTATAATATATATTTAATTTTTTTTCCTAGACAATAGATTTTGAAGGTTTTAAGCTATTCATGAAGACATTCCTGGAAGCAGAACTTCCCGATGATTTCACAGCACACCTTTTCATGTCATTTAGCAACAAATGTCCTCATTCTAGTCCAGTGGGAAAAAGTAAGCCTGCTCTCCTTTCAGGAGGTAAGTCTAATTATGTATTTTAAAAATGTATATGTAAAGAAATACCAGAGAAAGTTCTTCTGACTAAAAATAAATGACCCCAGGAAGTAATTAGGGTCCACACACATGCGAAGAGACAGCATTGAATAAGGTAATTCTGTAATTACAAAAGAAAAAAAAAATGTATATGTAGTAAAATCCTGAAAAGGAAATTCAGTTTCAAGTTCTCTACAAGAGAAGAGATGATTTGCTTAAGAAATATCTTTCTTTCAGGATTTATACTTTCATACTAAGATTGTGCAAAATATTTAAAGTGTCTCCAATATAGTAGTAGCTACACATTAGAGAAAATATACTTTATCATTATCCATCACTTGTCATTCAAAGTCTTAGAAGTCTATGTTTAGGTAATAATTTTAAGAGAAACTTCCATCAAATATGGAAAAGTGCTCTTTGAAATGACTGGTTAAATATAGATAACTTTATACATGAAAATGTAGTCACAAAGCAGTTATGTGTAGGAAACATAATATTTATATCACTTCTGTAAATTTCTAACATACTTTCAAAGAAAAGGCTTTTCTCTTTGGTGAGATTTTATTTATTTATTTGAGAGAGAGGGAGAGAGAGAGAGAAAGCACGAGAGGGGAGAGGGTCAGAGGGAGAAGCAGACTCCTTGCTGAGCAGGGAGCGCGATGCAGAACTCGATCCCAGGACCCCAGGATCGTTACCCAAGCTGAAGGCAGTCGCTTAACCAACTGAGTCACCTAGGCACCCTGATAGAAGAGTTTTGATTTTTCTCTTAGATACTTATTTTTTTTAATTTAATATCACCATGGAGATGATTGGTTCTGTCATTAGGCGTAGCTTTTCAGAGATGTCTAATGAATTAATACTTGTTGCTAATTGTGTCCAGCTCCATCCGGTCAGGAGAACAAAAATCTCACTGTATTACCCTAGTGAATGTAAAATAGGTGGCCGGTTAAACAGTGTTGGAGGGTTGAAAAACCAAAGACAATTACTACGGTAATGCAGAGGTAGAATCGCAGGAAGCATGTGCCACTCCTAGGTCGAAATAATCAAAACTCAGAAGTTTGGAGGAAGGACTTCTTCAAACTGGAATGCTGGGTTCTGTGGGGAAGGTGTCACCCGGCAGGTCTCATTCTGAGACCTCTGTGGAGGGGATACTTCTGGGTTTGGTAGCTCAGGAGCTCAAGAGGGGCTTGCTGCCTGGTAGTTAGACCTCTTAGGAACATCACAATGGTCTGTGCAGGATTGTGTAGCCAGGCTCACTGTGTCTTTCTCAATGTGGAAATAAGCTGGAGACGAGAGCCTGTTGCTCCTGAAAACACGTTCTGGAGAGATCTAACAGGAAGTGAAGACAGACTAGCAGGAAGAAGCCACTTCTCCTTCCTTCCGTGTCATGTCTCTCTAGTGCCCCCTCTTACTACAATAGGAATCCAGCACATAATGGAGAAATGTGGTCTACAGCAGTGTTTCTCATACTTTTTGTGATCTCAGGATTTTGGGGTGTTCCTAAAATTATTTAGGACCCCAAAGAGTTTGGGTGTTAACTATTATATCCACACTAAAGATCAAACACTGTAAAAATAACAATCATCAACCTATTATGTTAACAGAAGTAACATTTTTCTGAAAAATAACTTTAAAAACTAAAACACTCATGGGAGGAGTGACATTGTTTGATATCATTGAGACTCTTTGACCCCTGGCTTCCCATCTGCTTCTGTGTTTCTGTTGCTGTATAGGATGTTATGCAGCCTCTTGAAAAGTCTACTGCACACACACGAGAGAATGAGAGGAAAAAAACAAACGGTACCTCAGAATTATCAATAATAATCATTTTGATCTTACAGGTTCTCTGAAAGGGGCCTGGGGATTTCAGAGGAGACAGTTGTCTGGAGACTTCCAGCCCTAGCTCCTGAAGTAGAATATCAAAGTGTGGATAACAGAATAGAAATTGTTTGATAGGGGCGCCTGGGTGGCTCAGTGGGTTAAAGCCTCTGCCTTCAGCTCGGGTCGTGGTCCCAGGGTCCTGGGATCGAGCCCCGCATCTGGCTCTCTGCTCCGCAGGGAGCCTGCTTCCTCCTCTCTCTCTCTCTGCCTACCTGTGATCTCTCTCTGTCAAATAAATAAATAAAATCTTAAAAAAAAAAAAGAAATTGTTTGATAATTGACACTAATAAATTAAAAAATTAAAACATCCAATTAAGAAATAGGTAGTTGAACCATAAACAAGGCTTAGGCAATTTGATGAGGAGTCCATACTCCCAAGCTTTATGTTGTGGGGCTTCCCTTTCTGTTAATGAAATAATGTATCTTTCCTAGAGCAATCACATGTTGGTGCAAGGTGTTTTAGTGTACACCTTCCACAGGATATATTTTGACCCTTTCAAAATATATAACTGAATACATTCATCATAATCTTTAACTACCCTTGAATATTTTTAGTTCCTTAAATAATTCCCCTATATCATGCATTGAAAGGACTCACCCCACTTGTTTTTCTCTGAGTGAGTCTTATTCAGCGGGTTCTTAACGGTGTGCTCTTTGAGCTTAGCAGTGTTCTGGGACGAGCATTTTAAAATGGGACAGTTCCTTACTTTGATCTAGAAATTAAAACTCCCTTGTTCTCCATTTCATGCTATAAATGGATTGCACATACCATAGACTGAATAAAATAACAAAATTGTCTCTTCTTTCATTTTCTATGAAGCAATACTTTCTTGCATATGGAGAAAGAAGGGGGGCAGTTTTTGGGGTGTTTGAGTAATTGTGTCAGACTTGGAGGGAAGAGAGGAGAGATTCTAATTAATTAGGTAGGTTTGTAAAAAATTAAAATCTCAAACCCTCTTGTCTTCAAATAGCATGTAGTAAGTATTACATATAAGATGCCAAATTTACAAGGAGTAGAAATCAAATCAGGTTCCAAAATGGAAAAAAAAAAAAAAATTAAAGGGTAACAGCTTGTACTTCATTTGGGACAGCCACATATTCTGCACAGATCTACTTGAAAAGAATTGCAAGATGGGCTGTGTAGCTCTCATGCAGCAAAAAATAAACTGGAATTCCTTTTCAAAACTTGGTCTCCACATTGTAAGGCATTAAATGCATGGTGTCCTTTGTAGGACTGTTTTCAACCCCATAATCTTTCAAACTTACCTTTGATAGTAAAAGTTAAATTTTTTTTTTATGTTTAGAGCCCTGCTTTGCCATGATCAAAGTTATCTACACAGGATGTAGTTGGGCTGAAAAATCACAAATAAATTTTGAATAGAAATGAGCTATAATCTGTTTTGTCGTCCCCCTCCCCCACTGAGAGTTTACTACATTTCATTACTACAGTACCAACAGGGAAGGGATATGATAGTCATTCTTGACTCTGTATATCAACTGAACAATGGTTTCTCAATAAAAAACAAAACTAAATTGGGAAAAATATTATTGTTAGTTGAACAATATTCAAGTATTAGAGATAGGGTAAATGTAAAACATTTAGTTTTTAATAGAATAAAATTTTTAAATAGTTATAAAGAGGCATCAAAGGTGTGTGTGTGTGTGTGTGTGTGTGTGTGTGTGTGTGTGTGTGTGTAGTTGGTTTTTGTCGAAACTTGCAGTAGCTACTGATGCATCTGGTAGTTTGTGTAGTGAATGATTTTTGGGGGGAATATCTTGTTGCAGTGTAAGTGCCTCTTATCACCTACTTAAAATGTGAGATGATTCTTTCTGCCATTCCCAAGTTGGATTTTTAATTTTTGAAGAGATCCCTAATGCTCTATCTTTCCGGCTTTCTCATAACCTCTTCTGCTTCATTGTGAATGTCAGGTCCCTAATGCCTCACATGTTTGCCTGCCCAGTGACTAATTTCTGATTTTAACTTCATCCCCAGAATCTATCACCTGAACTACTCTCTTTGCAGAATGGATCAATCATTTGAAACCTTTGTGTTTTGGCAAGTGGCTCGTATACCCTTGACTATGAATCAATATTATGATTTCATATTTCAGTCCCTGCAACTTGAGCACTGAAAGTAACCAAAGAGATATTTCATAAATATGCAGATTGTTACCTCTACAAATTCTTAACGTCCAATTTTAACATGGCCTTAACACCTCTTCAGCTTTTAAAAAAATCCACCATAAAAACTATTTATTCTTGATACTGCCTCCTAGATCAATTAGGCTAAAATTTTCAAACTTCCTTTAGTTTATTCAAATCTTTCCCCTCATTCTCAATAGGCTAATTTTTTTCATATCATACAAAAAATAGGCACTAACATAAAATGCCTCAATTATTCCCCATGCAACCCAGAACTGTTTCTTCAGCTCACAGAGAATATGTATTAACTATATTCCAGATGGAACTCTTCATTGGCTGTCCCATAAGGAATCGAACTAAATGTGTTTGAAGGTCAAATAATTATATTCTGCCCACACCTGCTTCTTTCTGTCTTGTCTCTTGGTGAATGGAACCCAAGTATCTATCACTTTTCCGATCCTAAAATCTTGGACTCTTCCAACCCTGTACTGCTTCATGCCTCATGTTTAGTTAATCACAAAATGCTCTCTATTGCTCATTATAACTCCTGAAACATTCTGCCAGTGTCAGTATGATCCATCATTGCTTGTGTTATAGACGATCCATTAGCATGGCTCCCAGCTGGGCCCGACTTCCCATCTCCACCATGTGCTTTCTCACACCAAAGCCTGATTAGATTACTCTTGGGTTTCCAAGTCTCAGGCCTTCACTATCACCTTGTGCACAGTTTTAAAATTTTTTTTATTTTTCATGGAAACTTAAATCCTTGATATTTAAAGCAGATTAAAAAAGAGTTGCTTTGGTGAAGGAAAGGGGTGCAGGAGAGATGTACGTACAGGAAGTCCCAGTCACTGGCTTTCCCACAACTTTAGAGACTCCCTTCCCCTGCTGCCCCCCCCCCCCCCCCCCCCGCCACCGCACCCACCAAGGTGGCTTTAATGCCACTCCAAAGCCTGGCCATTGCAGTGTAGAAAATGATAAAATCTGAGTTTCATAGCAGTGAGCACAATGCCATGTAGCTTGTGGATCTGCCTACAGTCCCAATTCTCTGTCTCTTGCCCGTTGCAGCCCAGACCCGTTAAATACCGAAGTGTTTGCTGTGACTTAAGTCTGCTGTGGTCCCTTATCTCACCGCCAAACCCAACTCCTTCAAGTCTCAGCGAATGTGTCACTCTAATTGCATAGCACATGCTGGGAGGGGACACTTGCAGTGGTCCCTGGGAGGCAAGGCTGGCACCATGTGAAAGGCACACCTTTTGCCTCTTGCCGAAGAGCTGTTGCATCCTTCTCCCCACAGCTCCCACCTAGACCAATTCTGCACAGCAGCCCTGGGAGTGAACCACCTTCAGCTAAGTGATCACTCATATTGTATGGGGTAGCCCTTGATGGTAGGTAGTAGTAACTTTTACTTTCTCCAAGAATATGGTCATTAAAAGAGAATGGAATTGATTTGTTAACTGGTTCAGACACTTACACTATATATTTCTGTTTGGCTCCACACTGTCTAAATGTTGACTCTATAACAATAAATATTTGTTATTAGCTATAGGTTAGGACAAGTGGTTTTTGTTGTTGTTGTTGTTATTAATAATAGTTTTATAGGGCAGAAAAAGAGGATTTCCTAGCACCCTTTAGATCAGATCATATAGTGACTTGGCCAGCTGTGACATTTAATTATTTATCTTATTAATTCATTAATTCATGCATTCCACCATTCTTCTTCTTCTTGTTCTTGTTCTTCTCCTTCTTCTTCCCCTTCCCTCCTCCTTTCCCTTTCCCTCTTCCTTCTCCTCCTCCTCCTCCTCCTTCTTCTTTTTAAGAGGCATAGGGGAGGAGCAGAGAGAGGGGGAGAGAGAGACATGGGGTTCCATCTCAGAACCCTGGGATCATGACCTGAGCCAAAATCAAGAGTCAGACGTTTAGCTGACTGAGCCACCCAGGTGCCCCTCCATCTTCCTTGTTTTAAAAATACCTCATGTGCCAGAAATTGCACCAGAAAGCTGAGGCTCCTTTAGAGCCATGTGGAAAGATAGTCCATTAAGTGATCAGTTATATTACAATAAAATAAAAGTTGTCATCTATTTATCAGTATCCTCTGAGATTTTAATCATAAATTGAAATTACTTTAAGTAGAAGTAGGGACAGGTGCTTGTAGGAGAGGATGGAAGGAAGTTTCAAGAAGAGAAAATATGTACATTTCTACCCCAACTTAAAAAAAAAAAAATGCCCCGTGAAAGGGTAATGTGTGAACTGTAAGAAACTCAATATTATTTCATTCATAAATATTTATTTTAGGTTTTTACTTTTATTTATTGTTATTATTTTTAGATTTTTAAAAAATTTTAAATCCAGCGTGGTTTCCGTACAGTGTTTTATTAGTTTCAGGTATGTAATATAGTGATTGAACTCTTCTGTATCTGACTCAGTGCTCATCACTGCGAGCACACTCCTTAATCGCCATCACCTATTTCACCCCTCCCTCCATCCTCCTTGCCTCTGGTAACCACCAGTTCGTTCTCTAGAGTTAAGGGTTTGTCTCTCTCTCCCTCTCTTTTTCCTTTGCTCATTT
Organism: Enhydra lutris kenyoni; assembly: GCF_002288905.1. NCBI lineage: Eukaryota > Metazoa > Chordata > Mammalia > Carnivora > Mustelidae > Enhydra > Enhydra lutris. Next base: position 16,145,115 of record NW_019154100.1, on the reverse strand, counting down.
ATTTTGTTTCTTAAATCCTACATAGGCGTGAAATCATGTGGTATTTGTCTTTCTCTGACTGACTCATTTTGCTTAGCGTAATACTGTCTAGATCCATCTATGTTGTTGCATTTGGCAAGATTTCATTCTTTCTTGTGGCTGAGTAATATTTTATCATTCACAAATATTTATTGATCACGTACAATGTGCCCACCCACACACACAGTCCATATTTCAGTGAGCAGAATGTAACTACTTCCTTTCCTCTGTAGTCAGTTACATTTTACTAAATAAGTAAAAATGTACACAGTATGTCAGACGGTAAGGTAAGGAGTGCTTTTAGAACACATTGGTTAGATAGAAAGTACAAGTCAAAACTGAGGATGACAGGGAGTCCTGAATTTCTCGTGAATGAATAAAACTGGGATACGAGTCTTGAGGAGATAATTTTTAAAAAGATTTTATTTTATTTTATTTTTTATTTATTAGAAAGAGAGAGAGCATTAGTGGTGGGGAAAGGGCAAAGGGAATGGATAAGCAGACTCCCCGCAGAGCAAGGAGCCCAACACGGGGCACCTGGGGCTTCCCAGAACCCTGAGATCATGATCTGAGCTGAAGGCAGATGCTTAACTGCTGAGCCAAGCAGTGACCCCGAAGATAATTTTTCATGGCCTCAGATTAGATGGTGGTTGTGACTTTGGAAGTATCAGCATGGCTGGAGGGAGGGTTGGAGGAGTGGTCCTGGCAGGGTCAGGGTCCTATGGCCTTGGGAGTTAGAAGAAGGTAGACTTGCTGAGTACAGAGAGATTTGGGTCTCTGTCTTGAATCCTGGAGCTGGGACAGATGAAGGACTGGAAGAGAGCAGCTGGAGAAGAGGTCAAGGAGGGAGCTAAGGCCCCATGGTGACTGGAGAGCTGTTACACAGTTTTAAACCAGTGGGGTAGAAGCTGTCATGATGGAGCATGAGGCTTGAAGGTACAGGATGAGTCAAGATATTTAAGATTGAGAATAATAACAGCCACCTCTGAAAGAGTTAAAGTACTTTATTTTTGGTCCCTCTCATTGCCCATCCAATATGGCAATGGTTAATTGATTTATGCTATTAAGCCACAATATCGTTAATGAACGTAATTCTTTTTATGTTTTCAGTAAACCCAGAGAATCATACTGCAGATAATATTTTTAGTCAGAAAAGGAGAAAGAATTTCTTTTTGTCTATAAGGAAATTAATCAAATTAAAGACAGAAAATTATACAATGAAAATGAAGTATTTGAACCTTTGGGAAAATGTTGTTTTGCCAAATGACCTTACTGGATGTTCTTGCCAAAAGACACACTTCATTAATTGTGCTGAGAAGAAATTATTACTCTTATCAGGACTGTCTTGAGGATATTAAAAATTGTGTGTGTGTGTGTGTGTGTGTGTGTGTGTGTGCACGCGCGCCTGTGCATGTGCATGCATATTTTCACCATAGGTAGCTTTATAGGTGTTTTGTGTCTAATAAACTATAAAGTTTCCACAGTGCAAAAAAAGGGCAGACAAGGTCCCAAACAACACAAACTGAACAGGATTCACAGCTTGTGTGACTAAGAGATAGGAAGCTTCTTGGCGCATAGTAGGCATTTAAAATACATTTATGCATTTGTTAATGTTGATGGACTTACATACCTACATACAACTGCTCTAAAAATAAAGATAACTCCTATCTGTTGACCAATTAGTGTTTATTTACATCAAGCATTACATTTCTTATGTTTTTATGGTACCAAATTCACTCTTCTTTTTTTTTTTTTAAGATTTTTTTTTAATTTATTTGACAGACAGATCACAAGTAGGCAGAGAGAGACAGGAGGAGGAGGCAGGCTCCCTGCTGAGCAGAGAGCCCGATGTGGGACTCGATCCCAGGACCCTGAGATCATGACCTGAGCCGAAGGCAGAGGCTTTAACCACTGAGCCACCCAGGCGCCCCCCCCAAATTCACTCTTCTAATTATTATTAGCAGTAGTAGTAATCTACAAATTCTTCTACTTTAATAAATCTTTTATCCTGAAACTCTGAAAACTCTTCACTGAAACCACAGAAGAATCTATACCTCAAGGCTGTATTCGTAGTAAAATTACTGTCCATAAGAAAAAGAGTCCCCAGGCCTCCCCTTTAATTATTAAATGGGTTTGAATATTGGACTTGATTATATAGGTTTCTTTATTCTTCTCTCTGAATATTCTAAGTAAAATGTTTGTCTTCAAATTGGCCATCTTTACCATTAGATTTATTCATCCAGTATAAAAGGATTTTTGAATTTTCAGTTATATGCTAATGATTACATATTAAATAATAGTATTAAGATTTTTGTGCTGTCGTGTTCATGAATACTATTGATAGTTTTTTATTCTAATAAAGGTAAATATGTTATTTAGTACTTTTTGGAGTCCAAAATCAGTCATAAATTTTTTTCTTTTTTCTTTTATTCCTTTTAATTTTTTTTAGATGGGGGAGGGGCAGAGGCAGAGGCACAGGGAGAGAGAATTTCAAGCAGGCTCAGTGCAGAGCCTGATGCAGGACTCAGTCTCATGACCCTGAGATCATAACCTGAGGCAAAATCAAGAGTCAGACACTTAACTGACTGAGCCACTCAGGCACCCCCAAATCAGTCATAACTCTATTTAACTTGTGATATGCTCTAAAATACCTAGTAATAGCTAGAAAAAAATGCAATGGTACTGACTTTTGGCTTGGATCCATTAGAATGAAAGCCCTATAAAAATGAGACTTTTTTAGGGGCACCTGGGTAGCTCAGTGGGTTAAGCCTCTGCCTTCAGCTAGGTCATGGTCCTGGGGTCCTGGGGTCCTGGGATCGAGCCCTGCATCGGGCTCTCTGCTCAGCAGGGAGCCTGCTTCCTCCTCTCCCTCTGCCTGCCTCTCTGCCTACTTGTGATCTCTCTCTCTCTCTGTCAAATAAATAAAAATAAATAAAATCTTAAAATGAGATTTTTTTAATCTACTGTGTTCAGTGCTTTATGCTAGAACTTGGTTTTACATGACTAATAAAGGTTCTTAATATCTATTTGGTTTTTTTTTTAAATAAAGGCATGATAGTTATATACCTATTGGAAAATGCAGATAAGCAAAAAAAAAAAAAGTATCCACAATCCATTTCCGTATAAAAAATGCTGGTAAAGATTTGGTAAATATGAATATATGCATGTTTATATTTACACATGCAAATGTGTGTGTGTGTGTGTGTGTGTGTGCGTGGGCGCGCGCACACCTCACAAATGTGTTTTATTATAAATGGCCCAAGGAGTGGTCTGAATGGAAGATGAACATTTACAGCTCTCAGCTATGACTAGGATTTCTAATTTCATTCCAAAGGTTTATGAAATAATCAATGTACACACTCTTAAGAGTCTTAAAAACCAGACTCCAAAGACAAAACGTCATTTATCGAGAGGCAGGAGACAAAGTCCTTTGATTTAGTTTTCCCTCTAGCCCCAGAGAATTATACTTCACGTAAAATCTCAATTCGAACTGCCTTTTGAATTGTGATTACCCTACTTATCTTTGACTCTTTTCTGGCAAATGTAAAATGGAGATAATAAGTGTTCCTGCACTGGGTGCTGGGGGACGCAAAAAAAAAATAATGTATTAGCTACATTATAAGTGTTCAGTGCATTTCACCTATTACCATTTTTCATTAAACAAATTATTTTCCAGCATTTTAATTTGCAAACATAGGGAAAGATCAAATTCAATATAGCCCCCCTCCCAATGTCATTCATTCTGAAAGAGTACAGTAAAAATTATGGAGTATTACTGGGATTTTTTCTGTTTTTTTTTTGTTTGTTTGTTTTATTTTTCTGGTTTGTTTTGATTTTTGTTTTTTGTTTTATTAAGATAGAATTGACATACTCACTGTGTAAGTTTAAGGGGAACAGCGTACTGGTTTGACTTACATATATTGTGAAATGATTGTCACAATAAGTTTAGGTACTATCCATAATCTTATATAGATACAATAAAAAACAAAAGCAAAAACAAAAACAAAAACATGTTTTCCCTTATAATGAGAACTCTTAGGATCTACTCTCTTAACAACTAGCATTTACAGTTACATCATATAGTAGTGTTAACTATAGTCATTGTGTTGTAGCTTAAATCTCTAGAACTTACTTATTTTATAAACAGAAGTTTGTGCCTTTTGACTGTATTCCTGCAATTCCCCTCCTTCCACTTCATTCCTATGACTTGTACTTTTTAAAATTTATTTTTATTTTTTTAAATATTTATTTCAGAGAGAGAGAGAGAGACTGAGTAACAAGAGAGAGAAGGAGCAGGGGGAGGGGCAGGAACCGGGAGAAGCAGACTCCCTGCTGAGCAGAGAGCCTGACATGGGATTCAATCCCAGGACACTGGGATCATGACTAGAGCCAAAGGCAAACGCTTAACTGACTGAACCACCCAGGTATCCATACTTTTCTTTTTTTTTTTAACTGAAGTATAGTTGACACACAACATTAGATTAGTTTCAGGTATACAACAAAGTGATTCAACAAGTTTATAGGTTATGCAGTCTATGGCTTACCCACATACGTAGCTACCGTCTGTGACCATACAATGCTATTACAATACCATTGACTATATTCCCTCTGTTGTACGTTTTGTTCCTGTGACTTACTCATTCCATAACTGAAAGCCTGTATCTCTCATTCTTCTTCATCTCTTTTGCCACCATCGTCCCAGCCCCCTCCCTTTGGGTAACTGTAAGTTTCTTCTATTGTGGGTCTGCTTCTGCTTTTTTGTTTGTTTTATTTCTCAGATTACACATATGAGTGAAATCACGTGGTATTTGTCTTTCTCTGACTGACTTATTTCACTGAGCATAATACCCTTTAGGTCCATCCACGTTGTCACAAATGACAAAATCTTAACCTTTTCTCGTAACTGCATAATACTCCATTGTATGTAAAAGATGAATTATGTTCATCTATGGATGGACACTTGGGGGTCCTTCCACGTCTTGGCTCTTGTAAATCATGTTGCAGTACCCATAAGGATGCATATATCTTTTCAAGTGAGTGTTTTCATTTTCTTTGGGTAAATACCCATTGGTGGTATTGGGATTTCTTTTTAATGTGACAAAAATAAAAGTTATTATAACTTTTTCTACATGTGGTAGTTTTATTCTCATACTTAGGGATACTCAAGAAACAGAGTAATTCAACCAACTTTCACTCTTCTTCCTGTAGACAGTATGTCTCCAGCACTAATATGGTAGCCATTAGCCTGATATAGCTATTTAATTTAAATTTAAATTAGTTACCAAGTAAATAAGATAAAAATTCAGTTCCTCAGTCCTACCAGCCATATTTCATGTGCTTAACAGCCACCTATGGTAACACTCTCATATGGAATAGTACATATATAGCGTATTTCTGTCATTGCAGATTATTTTACTAGACATAATTGATGTAGACAGATTTTGATTTTACTTCTTTAAAAGTCCCTAAAGTTTGGAATTAGATATCCTGTCCTCAACTCTTGACTCCCCAGATTGCTACATGATGATCAGAGGTTCACTTTACTCTCTGATTTTCCACCCTCTTGTCTCTTAAAATAGAATTGTAGGGTCAAATCAGACCACTGTGTTTAAGCGTTGTTGGCACACAGCCAGGGGTGTTATTAGTTCCTCCTTCACAGACGTCCTCTGCTTCTACAACATCACCCCCAAAGACCTGTGCTGCAAATCCTGTTCCTTATTATTGTTTGTTCAAGTTTTTGCCAATGTCCAGACAGATGAAATGCAGAGAACGTTCATACAGAAAATTTGCTGGCCCCAGTCTCCTATCAGGGAAGGTATCTCACTGCCTGTCCTCACTTTATGTTTATTTTACATTCCTTGTTGATTTGTAACACAGTCTATCTCATTTTGCTGTCAGTTTGTACAAGCATAAAAGCCGTTATAATGCTATCCTGAGGCGAGTGCAGTTGGAAGGTCACCTCCGAAAATCAAGAAACATCTGACAGTACCAAACAGTTGTTTTGAATCTTGATTGTCTGTGCTACTCGTGGTGACTGTTAACATGGATATTGGAGATCCGACTATACTATGACAGATTGTTTCTAAGCCTCATACATTCCTGAAAATTGAACCAGTATCGAAAATGGAAAAGCCAAATTGCCAGTGTTTTTGGTTTTTGTTTTTGTTTTTGTTTTTTTTGGCCTTACAAATTTAGAAATGTAATTCATGTTACTAGTTTTGAATTTTCCATTTTGAAAGATAAAGGGAAACAATGGATATAACACCACCCTTTTCATTATCTGAGCTACACGTATTTGGCAATAAAATAAACTGGAACAGAGGCAGTAAGTGAACATGAACCCAAAATGTATCTGCCGATGATTGCACCTTGAAGCTAGAATTTAAAGTATCTATTAAAACAAAACATTTTAGGTATTTGTTTCAAGAAATAGAGTGTGTAGATTGAGGTACAATGAAAGTCATGTGCTTGAAGAATGCGGTAGTAGTAGGCAGTGCTCACCTTGACTAGTGCTAACTATTTTGGTAGTTAGAACTTTGAAGAATGTTTATATGTGAGAAGGTGTACAAACACACACACACGAAAATCATAAGTGAAAATGTTCATCAAAAGTGAAAATGGTTTTCAAAGTACAATAATTATTCCTAATGAAACTTAATGCAGTCTAATTACAATGCTTATTTTTCCACTGCATTTTGTGCTTTCTTGATCATTACAGTATACATGTGTAGATATACATTGGTGTGTGGACATAAGTGGTGTCTGCGTGTGTGTACTCGCTTCACTTTTGTGAGGAAATATTCAAAGAAGCATAACCTTGGGCTTGTCAGTGAGCTTGCAAATTGGGTGTCAGTCACTTTTTTTTTAAAGCTAAATATTGGCCACTTGAGGCCAAAGTTTTACCCTGCTTTATGTTCAATTCCGACTCTAAAGAGTTTCACCAAAGGTGGGATGAATTGAAATGGCCTTCCTTAATGGAACATAGAATTTTGAGCCTCTTCATCGGAGGCCACTGCTGCTAAAGAAGAATGCAGGTTACCATTTACTATCTCCTTGAAAAGCTGTAGTCAGGAAATGGGGCTTGCAAATTTTGTTTGCCACTGTGCTGTTTCTTGTGTTCAGAATAAAGCTTAGTATGGTCTGCTTGAGAGAAAAGGAACTTTTTTAGGGCAATAAGGAAAGAAGTAGTGGAAAAGACCTCCAGCCTGATTTAAGGCAAGGGGAAAGTGTATATTAATGGTAGAACAGGGTGGAAAAAGTCTCTACGAAGAGAGATTCAGGCCCCAGGGTCTGCTTTCAAAAAATGATATGAAAATATGGAGAAACATTTTCACCACAGAAGCGAAAATGAGCTAATCTTGAGGATGAGAGTAGGAGCAGGAACAAACCTGTGAAGTTTTTTCTCAGTTCGGCAACTCAAGGTTTAGTCGAGTCCTGTTCTATGAAGTTTTTAGTTATGAAGTAACTGAGAAAAAGGTCTTTGACACACCTTAAAAGTCATTGCAAAAGTGTCTATTTTATCACTCCCAAAGGAGCCGAAACAAAAACTTTGTATGGGTTTCAGGAAGAGTTGGTTTGTTTTTCAATGTGTGTTGCCATAGAAGCCCATAATTTAAAAACAAAACAAAACAAAACAACAACAACAAAAAAAAAACAACTAAGTTTTTTTAAGTATACAACTGTTACATGACTATGATACAGCTTTCAGTTTACAACATGTCATGGACAGAAAATGAAAAATATTTACTCATTTGCCAAAAATCATTTTAGTCTAATAATACACTTTTTCAGAAAGGTGGGGCTAAATATAAATTATATTTGTATGCTTCTGTTCAATATGTGTATTACTTACAGGAAAGGCAAATGGAAAATTATGTGGTCTTTACATGCTCCAAATTGTTTATATTCACTATTATGAAAGCTGATAAAGAAATACCATGCATTTTAGCTTCATACAAACAAATGATCATGAGGTGTTCTAAATCAGTGAAAATATATAATGGGGTTGGCATTCTTTCAAATGGATGTCATAACAGGTTCTTTTCCCTTTTTCTTGTTTTGTTCTGAGGTTTTGTGTAAGAGTTAAATCCAGCTCATTAAATCATTTCAGTACCAGAAGAGGGAGGAAAGCAGAGAAGAGAGGATGAGCTCATCAGACAGGATGGGTTAGGTCATAGTTTATCCATCATAACTCAAGTGCTGTGTTTTCCAAGTTAGGAAGTTATGGTCATGTCAAAGGTCAGCGCCAAAATGTCTTTTATCATAAGTTGGAACTATTTATTCCTGCAGCTGGCCAAACTTCAGTTTTTGTGCTTTAGTTAGATGGAATCAGCCAGGTATATATATATTTTTTGAAAATTTAGGATTGCCTTCAATTCTCTGCCTTCTTTTATTTTAAAAAATAACTGTATTAGTTTGTATTAGACACGCAGTAACACTTTTGTTAAGAAAAATCAATTTGTAATTATATCTCCTTTTTAATAGCTATAAACAGAATTAGAATTAACGTGAAGCATAGAGCTGTATTTGAAATAAGTACGACTTGGGTAAAAACACAAAACTGAAAGATGTGAAGCAGTGTTCTTCAAAATGTGAACTGTGATGCCTTGATGGGTGGTGAATTCAATTTAGAGGATCTTTGACAGAATTTTAAGAATGAAATAGAAGAAAGGAGAATATGTTAACACAGAAAAGAAAGCTTGAAGCAGTTATGAAACTTACTAATGTTGAGAGGCAGAAAGGGGAGGGTAAGAAAGGGAAGGAGAATAAAAAACTGGATTCACATGTAAATTGTTTTTCTTACCTTTTCTTACTGTTGGCCTTGAACAAAAAGTCTGTCATCCTTTAGTGTAGAATAAAGAGGGTGGTTTTGCCAGCTGTGGAACTCGAAGCCTGTAAAATGGGAATATTGTGATCTACCTCAAGGAGTTAATGTGGGAATTAAGTGAGACGATCCATGTTAAAGCCATGTTAAAGCCAGCATGGTTCTTGCCACATATAGGACACCCAATAAATGTACCTTTTATTACGAGTAACACTGTGAATGAGGAAAGTTATTTCATAATCCATTAAATGACATGCTGGCTATCTTGAGACGGCTGGAGGAGATGCCAGCTGTTCCATCAAAGTTATTCAACCAAGGAAATACACAAGAGTTCGAGATGTGGTGAGGTAGAAGCATTCTTTGCACTGATAGGCTTGCAGAACTATATTTGGTTGGGATTATTCCCTCCATTCTAGTAACTCCTGGTTGATTAGGAATCTTGTAGCCATTCAGCCCGTTAGCCATTTCACCCAAGCATCTCTTGTTTGCCAAATAACCTTAAAGAATAATTGGGGTTTGCCTTTAGGTCTTGTGAGGCACACATGATCTGTTTCACAGCCATCTGTGTTAGATGGAATACACCATTTATTGTAGAAGAGTTTCAGTTCAATCATTATCAGCTAGACAATCTGCGGTCATCATCTCTTGCAAACAGACATTCGAGTCCTCTACCCTTGTCTTAGAATAAGCACAGTGAATGGGTTTCAGAAATAAAGTTATGAACCATATTAAAACTAAAGTATGGTCATATGTCCTTATCTCTCTAATTAAATGTCTGTCATGTTTAAATGGATTATTGTTTATGTTCCCTTTCTTATTCATGGGCAGATTTCTTGATGGGAAAAAGGATGTTTTATTCATGGTGCCCACAAATATTTGAAATAAATACCTGTTTTTCTGAATGAATGATTCCTGATTGTCAACATATAAATCATACTATGACAGACTCAAGTCTCTTCTTCAGTGTTTCTTTAAAGGCCAATTTTAATATCTTTTTAGCTGATTTATCATTGTCACTCCCTAAAGCAAAGAAAGGTGGAAGAGAAAAGTGGTTTTTCCTGTGTTTAAATCTGTCTACCAGCTCACCCTGGCCAAGAGGATTCTGACCCCAACATGCTTGCTCTTATAGGCAGATGGAGCAGTCTCCATGTTCCTGAATATCCCAAAAAAACTGAATTATTTACAGTAATCATAGAATATATCTGGCTCTGCTATCCTAGAGTTCCAGGGAATTTGGCTATTTTTTTACCTAAAAAATATAGTTCTCTACATGGTCTATATGTTAATCTATTTTCTTAGGTGTCTTTTTCTTTGAAAGCACTGTATGGATATTTTTAAGAATATAAAGGCAATTTTTTTTTTCCAGGTCTGAGAATGAATAAAGGTGCCATCACCCCTCCCCGTACTTCTCCTGCAAATACGTGTTCCCCAGAAGTAATCCATCTGAAGGACATTGTCTGTTATCTGTCTCTCCTTGAACGAGGAAGACCGGAGGATAAACTTGAGTGTATGTGTTTCTTTGTTTAGTTTACTTATCATGGCAAGGGTTAGGGAAGGGACTATCTAGATAGTAATGAGTTTAAAATTGGATCTACTATGGTTGTCTAAATTTTCGTTAAATGAAGTAACTTTGGTTAATAAGTAAAAATTCCTTCAATTGGGAATCAAACAAAGGATTTTACTAATCTGTCAATTTCAGGTTTACATCAAGTTCCATTTATTACGGAGTATTTCTTGAGTGTATTGGTCTGTCAAATGGCTTTCTTGACTTTCCCTTAGTTTGGTAACATGATGATATTGGAAAGTGTCATTTGAGTTGTTTTGGAAAAAACCTTTATTTCTAGTATGTGAGGAGATCTTGCCCTTAGTCAACAGTGGGGTTCACCGTACACAGACAAGGTGAGTATTGGCCATTTTCCTTGAAAACTTCAGCACTTATACTTTCTTTCCCAGGGATAAATGATTTCTCACATGTCAAGCTTGCAAGTTTAATGTATTATAAGTAAACAATAGCTCTGTTGCTTTTTTCTACTATAGAGCAGATATTTCCAATAGAGAATTTCTATCTAGTTGAAAGGAAGTGAATGGCTGTCTTTAATTAAACTATAGTGTCTGAGCTCTCTCTGGTGGCAAATTTTACTCATTGCAATGCAGGAAAATATTTTTCAAATACTTACTCTAAGCCAGCATTTAATAATCTAGTCTGTCTCCAAAGCCCCTCCTAAACGTAGAGCTGGTGGCTTATTCAGGAGTCTGATTAACTTGATTATATTGGATGGTATTAAAATGAATTAAAAATTCTTGCTACTGAAATGATAGTGAAGATATAAATCCTAAGTTTGATATTTTCAAGTAGATCTAGAACACTGTGATGTTTCAGAATTATGATTTGAAAGCATGTTTAGTTAATCTAATAGTAGCACGTTGATAATATTCTCTTACTAATAATGAATTTACCGTAGTGTGACTATTTAAGTCACACCTGTGTAAGTTACAAATAAACCATATTAATACCATTTTTAAAATACATATTTATTATTCCTAAATGTTGAATATTTGCATTTCAAGATTTATTTGTATTCCTAAGGACATACAGAAATCTCTCTCATTCCAAAATAAATATTAATGTTCAGGGAATTTCTACTGAAGCGACAGCCAAGGAGAAAGTTTGCTCAGGTGTTATCAGGTCCGTGTTCGGGAAGATTTTCAACATACAAAGGCACAGACCTTTTTCCAGGTCTGAAATGGAATGGAGGCACTGTCACTCCTGTTTAACATGCTCTTTGTGTCACACTTTAATTATTTTTGTGTCGAGTGGAAGCATTTTAATTTTAAGGTAGAATTCCTAAGAGGCATACTTTTAAGTTTTCAGTGTGAGTTTATGAATCATCAGTTTTTGTCCACAACTGTAGGCAGAATGGTAACCCACATATCACTTAAAAATACTTAATGAATCAGATCAAACCTGACATGCCACTGACCTCCTTCCTTTATGGTTTTCAACCCCCTTTCCTCTCCGCTGTCTTTGAATTTTCCAGCTCTTTTTTTTTTTTTTAACATTTTATTTATTTATTTGACACACACAGAGAGAGAGACAGACAGACAGACAGCGAGAGCAGGAACACAAACAGGGGGAGTGCGAGAGGGGGAAGCAGGCTTCCTGCTGAGCAGTGAGCCCGATGTGGGGCTTGATCCCAGGACTCTGGGATCATGACCCAAGCCAAAGGCAGATGCTTAACTTCTGAGCCATCCAGGCACCCTTTCCAGCTCTTTTCCAAACCTGCATCAGATCCAGGCATGTTGGCCATTTTCCTTAACTGTTGCTTTAGACTCTTGTCATGGGTAAACTTGTTGGGGCCTGACACCGTCACTGGGTTTTCACCAGACTCTTCAAAGTAGATGAATGCCAGCTTCAGAACGCATGAAGGTGTGCCTCTGACCCTGCTCCACTCTAGTTCTCATCTCTACTATCCTCCAATGTGGAGGAACTTAACCTGGTCCTTGATTATCGGGACCTTGTTTTGGTCTGTTTCTTAAATGCTGGTGCCCGGCCCTTCCCTACATCAGTTAATTCAGAATCCATTCCTGTCACTCACTCTCCTGTGCGTGGACTAGACATTGTTCCTCTTCCGCCATCAAACACTTCATGTATTCTTCTGTAGTTACACATTTTTAAATTTTTTAAACTTGAAATTTATTTTCAGTAATACTTGAAAGAAATCAAATGTTTGTGGTTAATTTAATATAAACTTATTTCCAAAATAAGTCTGGAACTTATTAAACATAATATAAACTACAGGAGAGAAAAAAATGGAAAAAACAATTAAAATTAGCACAGAAATAAATAGGAGTCAATGCCCAGTACAATTAACTTTGGGTGGTGAATGCTGAATTCGGATCTTAATTTCTAGGTAGCTGAACAGAAAGGAATACAGGCACACTGGCTTAGGCCAGAATTTCTTACATTTTATCACACGTAACATCACCTGCAGGGCTTATGAACACAGTTTATTCTGGGCCCCAGATGCAGGGTAGGCAATTCAGCAGGCCTGGAGGGGGCCTCAGAATGTTCATGTATAACAGATGTCCAGGGGATGCTGATGTTGCCGTTCCGGGGACCACATTTTGAGGAGCCCTGGTTTATGTGGTTCCTCTGGTCCATGAAAACACACACATGCAGTTTCTCTGAAAGGAGGATTGTTTCTTGGAATTGTAGAATGGCAACAGTTTTTGGTAGGTTCTCTGGGTTATTAGATAAAATAATGGCATTGCTGTAAATGTTTATAAAAGAAATACTTTTTCCCCCAAAGTGATGTTTTATAAATCTATTTGTCACTTGCTGTCACCTCTCATCTTCCCACCTGTCTTTTCTGCCAGGCATTTACCCAATGTTTAGAATAAAGATCGTTTTTTCATTGAAAGGAAACAAACAGGAGCTCTTGAACTTTCCTCCGATTGTATGTCATATCTTCACTTTACTTGCTGCGATCGTATTTTCTCACTGAGAACTTTGCTCATACCGAGGCCCGATCATGTAGATGGTGTTTATTCACCTGCTGCCGTGGACCCTTGCATAGTATGTGTGCATGTGCGAGCGTGTGCATGGGGTTTTGTGTATATGTGTTGAGGTCGTGGGGGATTCCATTTTCCTCTCTCCTTATGGGTGAGAACGCTGTACCAAGGTTGATCTGTCCTCTCCACCCAAGCCTGCTACAGGACTTTGTGGAGATCCTTTCAGTATCTTCCTCTTTTAGTTTCCTTGCCTTTCTCCAATTTTGTGACCTCACCCCCATTTTATTTCAGTCACCCACTTCTGCAACAATACCCTATGCCTTACATATTCCAAAGACTGTTCTTACTCTAAAATTTTAAGCTCTCGTATTTTACTTTGACCACAGACTATGGTCACTTAACTTCCCCCTTCCTACTTTCAAATATAGCAAAGCACAGTATTTAAGAGCCTAGATTCTTGGTTTCACTAATTGAATGCGGCCTAGCTTTGACACTTATGAGTGACTAGGACACATTACAAAAAACAAAACAAAACAAAAAAACCAACCCTTCAGGCCTCAGTTTCTCCAGCTGTAAAATTGGGATCATAGTAATATTTATCTCATACATTACAATATCTGCTCACGTAAATTCCTTCACATCTACTAGTTCACGTTAAATGTTTGTTCTGTGAAATATAAGTTGAGTATTCTCGTCTCTTAAACATTTCCCTTCCTCCTCAATTTGCCTTTTGCCTTTTGCTCATTGGACCCTCATCCCTTCAACTATAGACTGACCCCATAATCCATGATGCCAGTCATTCTTTGACACTTAGTTTCAGGCACCCAATTTCTCTGCTTGTATACTGAGGTGGCAAAGAGTTAGTAAAATTAAAAAGATCATTCTACGGGTTATAACTCCACTCAAAACCTGAGCTGGCCTAGCATGCCTTCAGTGTTTTGCTGGTCGTCAATTTCTTCAGCTAAAAGTTAATCCAGATGCTTCATTGTTCCAACACCTACCTATTTAATCATCATCTCGCTCATTAGGTGTGAATTCTTGTAACTTCCTTTCATGTTACCTAGAACCTGTCAACTCCTAGACATTTTCTTTCCTCTTCTTCTTATGACTCAGGGTGAATGTGTCCCTTTGACAGTTCCCTGTTGAATAATACATAAACTGAAGCCCTTACTTAGCAACTATAAACTGATTGGACTCTACAGTTTGATCCCCACCCACTTTGTCAATCTTGCATTTACCTTTGAGCTCCACACACGTGCACGAACAGTGTCCCCGTCACGTGGATCTACGTTTCGATCATCAGACACAAACCCCGAACCTTTCTATCTTTGCACCTTTGCTTCTAACGTGCATTTGCTGGGAGGGCTCTTTCTCAGCGTATGTCAGGTCCAGTGCAGTGCACGCTTGAGGTCCAGCTCATGCCATGATTCCTCTTGCCACCTTCTAATTGAATACATTTTACTCCTTCCTGTACCCTTGTGCTGTGTCTAACTTCCCACCCTATCAGCTACCACGTGTGTGTTTATTTTAAGAGACAGATGCTAAGTAAATGATACTTAAATGGAATTGTATTGAAGTCAGTGGATGCTTGAGAAGAGAAAAATAATGTGAATTATTTAAAGGATGAAATAATACTAAATTCATTTTTACTGCAACTCTTAAAAAATATTTTATGTATTTATTTATTTATTTTTTGAGAGAAGGAGAGAGAAAGAGAGAAAACGAGTCGGGGAGGTGCAGAGGGAGAGGGAGAAGCAGACTCTCTGCTGAGCAGGAAGTCAGACTCCGGGTTGGGTCTCAGGATCCTGGCACCGTGACCTGAGCTGAAGGCAGACGCTTAACCAACTGAGCCATCCAGGCGCCCCTGTACTGTGACTTTAAGATAGGTACACCAATTTGGATTGGTGTTTATGAATTGTTCATGACTTAACTAAAATAACTTTTGTTAGCTTGCATTTAATGAAAATGACTGAAGAGAAATCGGTTGGAAAATAACCAGAAAATAGATAACTGACCCACAGATAATGAAGACTAATCTGTACATTGAAGTCACTGGTATGTATAGTATTAATCGTAGAACTATTGGATTTAACATTGAAGAGATCCTAAGTATCAGGTTAGTCAACTTTCCTATAGTGTCAATGAAAAAAACTGAAGCCCAGAGATACTGATTATTAATTATAGCACTAGTTTATCTGGCTGTGACTAATACCCATGATTTCTGCCTTTCTGTTAAAGTGCTCTTTTTATTTTGAAAAGTTTCCTTTCCTTATCTTTATTGTCATTTCTCTGAAGGAAAAAAGGAGAAAATATTGCTTCATTGCATTAGATGTCACAAACTCCCAAGCAGCTAATTTTTTTTTTCACCTCTGCCCCAAAAGCTTAAGTGGGTCTTAAAATATATAAAACAGTAAAAAATTATGAATTAAAAGATTCCAGCTTATATGCCTTTAAAAATAAATTTTCTAATGCTTAGTAACAAATTCCATATTAATATTTTTATTATGAATAATATGGTATGCCAAGTATTAAAACACTGGAGTGTATTTAGTAGAATGTTCAAGGAGAAAACAGATTAAAAACTTGCAAATCTCTTGGAAGGGAAAAAATTCTAGATATAAAGAATGAACCTTATATTGCATAATATGCCTTTGCCCTGATCTTTTAACCAAATTCATGTGTGGGAGCATAATTGTTTCTATATAAAGGGAAATTACATGAACATAAAAATAGAAAAAAAGTGGGTTAAACTAACTTGTAACTTTGAAAAAGGTAGTCACATTTGGAAGCTATCATGTTGACAGAGTAATTTTAATATTGGGCTTAAAATATTTTTGCACCTAAAAATCTATATCCTTATTATGTTAGTTTTAAGAATAAGAACTATTTGTTCGATGTTTCACTTGACCTTGGAGCTTAACTTTACTTTTAAATTCTAAGAAGAAATAATCTTAAAATAATATTTGAAGCTAGGATAATTAGTTAATTAATATTATCAGTATCATTCTAATGTAGTTTTAAAAGGGAAAGATTGCCATAGGCTTACCAAGACATTTTCCCCCCCATGGTGCTAATATCTGCCTTTTTTCTTTATTTCATTAGTTTCTCTGTATCTACATAACCAATCAATTTCTGAATCCTCCACTGTAAATTCTGGTTTGGAACTCTGTGCCCTTCAATCGTTCTTTAGTCTTTTCATTGTTAGTTACTTTCTTCTTTACTCTTGCTCTGTCTTCCTAGAACCATTATTTTTGGATACAGATACTCCCAAGACAGAAATCTAAATTACATTTTCTTTCTTTTCTTACTTTTCTCCTATTTTTGTTTCTTTGTTTGTTTGTTTTGTTTTGTTTTTGACATCTGGAACCTTCTACATCTGTGATAAGTTTTTGTTTTACTACTTCTGTCATGCTTTTAACTTCACAGAGGCTTCATTTTGTTCTCAGCCTGATTCTTATATGCTTCTCTTGTTGTATGGATTGCAAATTTCCTCTTACAAGGTTTTATTCTGCCTACCTGCTTTGTTGCTGTTTGTTGTTGTTGTTATTTTCCCCCAAAGTACTTGTTTTGGAAGGACTCCTTGGTGTGATGGGCAGGTGGGTGTGTGGGTGAGGTTTAAGTGTGACTCACTGAGTTAAGGAAGAGGACTTATCCTTTCAACATTCACTACTGAGACTTTCACATAAATACCTTGTTTGGGCGGTAGTACCCCTACCATCCTGAGCTCAGCATTCCCTTAGTTTGAGTGCTATAGAGTCCCAACATCTAGTCTTCCGCTGGGGTAGGAATCTGGCATACCGTCGGGTAGAGTGTGAAAGGTGGCATTTGAGGGTCTAACTTCTTTCTGTGAAGATTGTCACTTCATTTTCCATCTCATCACCTTTTTTGCGCAAATCTTTGCTTCTTCACTACCAGATTACATTTATATTTCTTTGGTTTCTAAGTCAGTCAGCCTGTGTTTCCCAGCTTCTTAAATTTGCTGGTTCTTTTTTCCTCTCAGATTTTCCTTTTTTTTTAATTTTTTTAAGATTTTATTTATTTATTTGACAGACAGAGATCACAAGTAGGCAAAGAGGCAGGCAGAGGGAGAAAGAGAGGGAAGCAGGCTCCCTGACAAGCAGAGAGCCTGATGTGGGGCTCAATCCCAGGACTCCAAGATCACGACCTGAGCTGAAAGCAGAGGCTTATCCCACTGAGCCACCCAGGTGCCCACCTCACAGATTTTCTTTGTGCTTGTTGATTTATGCCTATCGCATACCATGTTGTTACTCTAGTGGCTGTTCACTACAAAGCTAAGGTAGGGAGGTGTGTTCAAAAGTTCCTATTTTGCATGAACCCCACAGTGATTTTAAATTAGGAAAATAGACACGGCTCTGAAAATCAAAATCCTAGAATTTCTTTCTTTTATTCAGGACAAAAGGAAACTTCTGTTCTCAATTCAACTTGGTCAAATTTAGAGTACCTTAAAGTTAGTGCTCAATATGTGTATGCAATTTTTCTTACTGCTATTCTGAGTAGAACTTAAATTTCTCCCAGTTTTTCTTTGATGAATTAGACAGAATTCATAGACAACCATTAATCCCTATTAATGTGTTTAGAAATCATTTAAAGGATGTCAGGACTTCTACTTCAGACAAGAATGAGCAATGTGTTTTCAGACCAACATCCCTACTGGGAACAACTAGAAAATGTGTATATAGTATTTTTTAAACTGTCTGAAAGCTTCAGGGAATTGTCAAGGCATATTGGATTTGTGGGTCAATTTTCTGGGAGAGGGGAGCCTGGCTTTTGCCACTACTTTTAAATGGCAAGTTCTTAAACAACTAAGGCTGAGAAGCTAAGCAGTTTGAGGAGACTGAGCCATTTTTCTTTAGAGGAAAACAAAAACAAAAACAAAAACAAAACAAATTTGAATTCCAGACTCTTTTTCTAAAGATATATGGTGGTCTCTGTGTGATGTTGAGCACTTTATAATGATTGGCCATTTCTACTATCTTCCATTTTTTAATTATATGTTCGATTTTTTTGCCTTTTTATTATTGGGTTGTTTGTCATTTTATTACTGAGTTACAGGGTTTGTTCATATGTTCAAGAAATAAGCCCTTTGTCAGATATGTGTGTTCTGAAAGGTTCTCAAATCTGTGGTTGGCTTACATTTTTTTCTTATTCTTTTCTTTCTTCTCTTTCTCTTTCTTTTTTTTCCCCTTTCACTTATTTCTTTATTTAACTTTTTTTTTTTTATGAGCAGAAGTTCTAAGCCTGATGAACTTTAACTTAACCTTTTTTTTTTTTTAAATCATTGGTGGTTCATGTTGACTTACCTTACGTTTATGAAGATATCCTCCTGTATTTTCTTCTAGAAGCTTTATAGTTTACTTTAATGTTAAAATTAAAGTTTCATGTTTTATAAAAATAAAGTTTAGTTTAAACTTAAAATTTATTTTGACCTCATCTTTATGTTTGATGTGAAGTTGAGTGCACAGTATCACTGGGAGAGAAAAAAACTAAGTTAATTTTAATTTATTTTTTTAAAATCTTTTTTTTTAAGATCTTATTTATTTATTTGAGAGAGAGAGAATGGGAGAGAGAAAGCATGAGAGGAGAGAGGTCAGTGGGAGAAGCAGACTCCCTGGTGAGTAGAGAGCCTGATGTGGGACTCGATACCGACACTCCAGGATCATGACCTGAGCCAAAGGCAGTCGCCCAGGCAACTGAGCCAGCCAGGCACCCATAGTTTTAATTTTAATTTTTTAAAATAAAGCTGGTTATTGGTTTTATTTTATTTTATTTTATTTTATTTTATTTTATTAGAAGGGGAGGTGAAGAAGGGGGAGAGGGAGAGTATCTTAAGCAGTCTCGGTTCTCAGCATGGAGTTTGATCTGGGGCTCTATCTCATAACCTTGAGATCATGACCTGAGCCAAAATCAAGAGTCGGAACTCAACCGACTGAGCCACCCAGGTGCCCCCAGGTTATTGTTTTTTAAATGATATTGAGAAACACACAGAATCATTAGGAGAGATAGAGACCCAGATTTGGAGGATAGTTCTCTAGGATCAGTGATGAAATTAAGTGCTAAATTAAACTGGGGAAAATCCCATTGCTTCCTCTCTGTGCACAAACAGAGCACCCTTTGTTGTCAATACCCCTGACACATCCAGGAGTCTGGTTTCTCTCTCTCCAACCACTGCTGCTGCTGCAGCTCCCATCACCAGAATGAATTGGGTAGCCCCTTTTCTCTTGGGTCACCAAGATTGGTGATGGATCAGTTGGGTTTTTCTTCTGATTGATGGAGTCTGGGTCATGTGCAAACTCTACCTTCAAGTCAGGCTAGTAAAGACAGGGTATCTGGTGTTTCATCTGTTACTGTGTTTTGTAAAGTGTAGCTTTAGGAGCATAGGAAGAAGTTTCAGATGCTGCCAAAAATGAATGGCAGGTTCCCCCACACAGAGTCCGCTTGTGTGTATGTTTTTGAGCCCGTGTTTCCAACAAGTTTTACCAGGAGGTATAGGGTTTCCATATATCCATCTAAAAATGGTCAGGCAATCATTTATTCCAGGGAGGATTCAGAGTCACTGGTGCCCCTCATTCTCAAATACAGCCAGGCTTCTGTAAATACTTGCCTTGGTCGTGGTACTGAATCTATTCTTAGAGTGGTGTGTGAATTCTTGTCACTTACAAAGTGATTTTTACTATTTTCTGCTTAACTAGAATATCTTGAAATCTTCTTGAAAAGTCTGGCTTAGGATCCAAGTTCTGGTAGGATTTTTATTTCTGAATATTTGTCATTTATTGAGTGTATGAGAGACAGTAATCATTATGGTTTGCAAATAAAGATATTTAGGTCCTTAGCCAGCATAACATTATGTTCCTTAATTCAATGGATACACATTTTCCTCTTACATGTTTCACATCTTGAAAGTCTTTTTGCATTTTACAATAAATAGAACATGATGATTAGATTGTAAGCATTTTTTCCTATTAGCTATATGCAGACTGGTTATAGCATCTTATAAATAAATAATCATATTTTAGGTTGGTGAAATGTAATAATTATTTTTAAGTACAAAAATAGTAATTAGTTAACAGATACATGATCAAGGTCATTCATTGCACAATTATGTCTCCTTTTTACCGATGTCTTTATTTAATATTGTAGACCCCAGCCATCAAGATTCTCCCAGAAATTATGCAAACCCAACAAATACTCTCACTTCCACTTCTCTGTTTTAACAGCTGTGCCATTCTTCTCTGTTTATCTCAAAATGGCACCTGCAGCCCCTTCTCTAGTCTCCTGGTGGTGTGTGAATTTATGAGGGAATCCTTAGGCTAGAGAGGCCCACTGTCCTCCTGCTTTCCTGTGCTCACTATTGCAGAGACAGGACTTTCCTTTTCCTTGTTTAATTCAAAGAGTGGTTATCCTCTGAAAGTACATCTCAGATTGCAACAAATACACCATTATAACCGTGATAATTCATTTTGTGTCTTGTTGTCCTGCATCAGAAAAATTCCCTTATTTTGCATGCTGCTTAGAGATCAACCAAAACGATGGCTTAATTTGTGTAGTGACCTACAGCTTTTCATATGCATTTGTGTGTATCATTTAATTTTCACGAGTGTGTCTTATGACAGGGTGGTTATTCTCATTTGACAGATAAGAGAACAGTGTTGGACTTTGCTCATGTGCTAGTGGATCGCAGATTCCAAATTTGGTTTCCAGACCTCCAAATCCGTTTTGTTTTTTCTTATTCACTCTGTCCTTTAATATCCCGACTCCGAAGATCTAACATTCCTTCTCTTCTTTTATTTTTGAGTTTTCATTTAATGATCTTAAAATGTAAAAACTGAGCAAAAATGGTAACTTTCAGTGTTTTCTAGATATATAACAAAAATTGTTTGACCTTATTTATCTGATATTTAGTATTTTTATTAATTGACTCATTCATTCTCAAATTAACTTGAGAAATGATCTTACAAATCAGTGTTTTTGAATAGGAGAGGACTGAATATTTGCTTTTGATAGGAAATTTTAAAGAAT
The DNA here is from genome assembly GCF_002288905.1 of Enhydra lutris kenyoni. Taxonomy (NCBI): domain Eukaryota; kingdom Metazoa; phylum Chordata; class Mammalia; order Carnivora; family Mustelidae; genus Enhydra; species Enhydra lutris. Next base: position 16,123,724 of record NW_019154100.1, on the reverse strand, counting down.
ATGTCTTTTACTAACATTGATCTTACTTGCCTCTAATTTTTTTTCAACACCTTTTTTATTTCTAGTTATGTTTCGCCTCTATGACACAGATGGGAATGGCTTCCTGGACAGCTCGGTAATTTTTTTCTTTAAATTTTCTGTGAAAATTTCGAAGTAGTTTGTTCTGAAAATGCAATGAATAAATTTATAGCTATTACCACAGAAGACACACTTAATATAATTTCTATGCACTCACACAGCATTTTGATCATCCTACTTTTTGAAGGAGAGTGATCTGAAAAATAAATAAATAAAACTGTTAAGATTACAATTGTTCTATTGAATAATTTTACTAGAAAAAAGTGACTTTTTATACATGGAAAGATAAAAAAGACCCCAATGTTGTTTGAATAATACATGAGAAAGTTGAGACCATTGATCTAGAAAGAAAAAAAAAAATCTGAGGTTTGATACTAAGAAAAATAACAAGAATTCCAGTAGAATTGAAAGGAATTATAAAGTTAATTTAATCATTTTATCATTTTTTCCATGTTTTAAAATTCTTTTAGTCATATATGCTATTAAAATACATATATTTATAAATTGCTTTAACCAACTTTCCTTTTTAATTTAAATTGTAACTTGTACTCTTTATCATTTTAGTCATAAAAATCAATAGGAGAATAATACCATCTCTGAATGATTTAACTAAAAGGAATATTTAATGCTTATTGTATTTGTAATATACACAAATCATTGATAGTTTTCAAAGGAGTGATTAGATTCTTAGTTTTACTGCACAAATCAGTGCTTCAAATATAAATCCATCCAATAATGCATTTTATATTTGTTAGTGACACATTTTTCGTATATTGACTCTTCTGTAAAGGAAATAGAAGAATCTTAAAACATAGCAAGTGTCAGGCTATGGAGATCTTGAAGTATACAGGTACCTTAAATAACAAATATTTTGATATTTTTAAATTGATTAAAATGAACATTACTTCTAATAATGAGTGAGTTTCTCTCTTCATCTGATACTCCTCCCTGTGGCAGAACTCAAATAGAATTCTATAAGCAAAGCAATGAAGTTGGATACATTTTTATGTAACGTTGTGTAGGATAATGGCACATTAGCGTCTCCAGAGAGAGATAAAAATATTTAATTCCTCCTTTAGGAAATGACCACCAATATAAATTGATGCTGTGATTGTGGGATTCCTTATGTTTAAGTCTCTCCAATTTTTCAAATGCTATCATTTTTAAGTGCTTATCCATTTAGGAATATTAAGCTACATGATACATTTGCTCATTTTCTGGTGGCATTTCACAGTGAGAAGTTTAGACTTCTCTAGATATTTCCATATGCTTATTGTAGCACTTCTGACTATACTAATGCAAATTATATTTAAATGAAATTTTATTTTGTTTAATGTTTCTTTTTAATTAAATTAAAAGGATGTTTCTTTACTAGGCTTTTAGCCATGGGTTGGCAGCTGATTTGAAAATTCAGTCAAATGCTTTTTTTGGTCTCTGGCCATTTTGCATTATTGATGTTAACATATAGTCTATTGCAATATTTATAACTATACATCTAATATTAAACAATGAGTTGGGAATAAATAAACTGATTTATGATTAAACTAGTCTATTTTATAATTAAAGGCCTGAATTTTATTTCTGTGTATTTCTCCAGGCACCTTACCACCCATTATATTTCCTTCACTATCAGGTTGAAATTGTATATTCTGATGTCATTAATCTTGGAAATTTGAAGGTGTAGCACGTCACATATTAGAGGCCAACCAGAGGAAAATTGATATTTTGAAAATGACCACTATGTGTAATAATGCTAGTGAATACTTATTGATCTTATGCAGTATGCCAGGAAGCATAAATGTATTTCATATCATAGCATGTTTACTCTTTGCAGCAACTCTATGCACTAGGTAAGAGTAGAATACTGATTTTACAGATGAGAAACCTGAATCTTAAATGACTAGTGTCAAATGCCTACATAAGAAGAGTTTCCATTCCTAAAAATATGTCCAGGGACTTTCACTCCAAATCATAAAGGCATAAATAGGCGAAGACAGACACACAATTCTAACCTATAATTCCAAAGTATTTTAGTTTAAAAATGTTCTTAACTGTACTAAGGAAACACTTTTATATTTGTATGTTTTCCTGGGGCAACCTGTGTTACCTAGAGAACATTTTCATGATTACATTTTTTCTCGAGAGAGGAATGGAGCTTTCATCAGTTTCTCAGATGGGTCCATTGTCCCCCAAACGACAACCTCTTTTACCATATTTCCTTCTTTGCTGTATGGATATCAGCTACATACATTAGATCGGAGATTTGAGTAGAATAATCTCTAACTAATATGTTTTCAAACCTTATCCTTTTATATTTCTTATATTTTAAATTATTATACCGTTAAGGCACCACATTTAATTATGCCAGTGACTATATTTAAAATTACTAGCATTTACAAAGTATGTATAATCTTTTCTGGAGATAGAGAATGAGCAAATGCTTTATTCAATAGGTATGAGCAAATGCTTTATTTATTCAGGGCATATGTATTAATTAATCATTCTTCAAAGAGTTGACACTTGAGTAAAATAATACGAAAATGCTAACTGAAATTCTATTTCCTTAAAAAATAAACTCTACATGTATTTAGCTTCCAAACCTTGACTCTGAACACACCTCTAGCAGAGCAAATTATATCCATTAATGGCTAGAACAGTCAGTATACGTTCTCAGTGTATCAGAATAAAAATAAACCTTTCAGTTGCCCTAAAACACTTCTCCAATCCTTCCACACCTAGTTTCCAACCCAAAGGGCCAGGATACTGGGTGACTTAAACATCACATCTTGTGAAAATATGTCTGCTCCCATTTTGATCAGATGTTCCTTTCCAAAGACAGATTTTCTTCCTTAAAAAAATCTTCTACTGGAAGAAAAGCTTTTTTTGTGTAATTGTGCCCTCTCCTGGGCACAAGTCTCGAAAGACTTCGAGACAAAGTACAAAACAAATTTATATTCAAGTGCTTCTTTTATGTATAATCAGACTGTTGAAAAGACATATTATATATAAATTAATTTATATGTACAAATTATATATAATACACAAATTAATCATGTAACTTTTGGTTTTTGAATTACATGTTAAACAAAAACAATTCTTATAAGTCAACATTTGAAAAACTTACAAAGACCCTGTATTCACCTTTTCTCCCTCTTCTCTCTCCTCTCCAGGAGCTAGAAAATATCATCAGTCAGATGATGCATGTCGCAGAATACCTTGAATGGGATGTCACTGAACTCAATCCAGTAGGTATATGGATGATTTACCCGTTGGCTACATTCTAGAAGGCCCATGTCACTTTTCTCTTTTTTGGAACCCTAATATACTACTGCCATTTGGTGTTTTCTTTTGATAATCCTAAATTAATATTTCTATTCAGTAGCGAAAGTGGATTCTGAACAAGAAAAGGTATACATGGTGTTCTGAAGCTCTTAGCAGTAACTTTTGCTTTTCTTCTTCATGGAAATTAATTTGAATGGCGATCTCATATATCTTTAGGTAAGCAGAAGCTGCCAGTGGATACTGCCAAGGTTATGCCATGCCATAAAATCGTCAGAGTTAATGTATGTTATTCATGATGTCTATATTTTCCTTTTATGGAAATAGCTAAATCTTCATTCTAAAAGAAGGTGAAGTCACTTAAGAAGCTGGTGACAGTTGACTGTGTGGAGGGCACTGTTGTTATTTCCTATATATGTGTTACTCAGTGCTTGTAGCTCTCTGAGATAGATACTATGATTTTACTCATTTTATAGATAAGGGAATTGGGACCCCAGCATGTTCAAGTTACTTCTCACAGCTCTTCAGCCAGTTAAAGATAGAGCTAGAAAACTGTGATAATTTGTTCAAAGAAATGATATCTAAGAGGCTTTTAGAATATAACAACTTCTTATTTTTAACAGATTTATACCAAAAGTACAACATTATTCCAATGTATATTAAAACATACTTGATTAGAAACTTTGACTTTCACTACAAGTAATATTTTGGGGAGAGCTGATAAGTACCTTATTGATTAGTTTATTCTTGAAACCAACTAGGTTGATCAAATTGTAAATGAATTAACCATATACAAATCAATTTTATTTGAATGACTTACATTTTATAAGAATTTTAAAAAGTCTTATAACAGCATGATAGTAGCGTGATAAGAGAGCTGTGGTAGCATTTCCTTTGCTTTGGAAAGCAGTGCCAGTAAAGTGAAACAAAGTTATATGCGGTGTCATATCCAAAGGAGGGACACCATTCTTACTGGGATTGGGGTTCTCCAAGTTTTAACTCAACTGGTTTTTCTTTTTGGGAAGATATGGAAATACACCATGCTGTGAACATAAGGCATAACAGATATTCACAAAGTTGCAGTTTGTATATGGAATAATAAGTAATAGTGGTAACTTATATGTAATTCTAAGAATACTGCTTGAGTCATCTTAATACTATTTCCACTGAAATCAAGGGACTTCTTTTTTTAAGTTCTGTTGCCCTTTTTGATTATGTTCATCTACATCAACTTTCTCCATTGTACTCACCTCAATACCCATGAATATCGTATGTCTTTCAGCCAAGCCTCCTGTCCTCGCTAGAGTGATAGAAGGAAGGAAGATGTTTTTCTATCAATTTTTGAAACAGAAGGGGGCACCACTGCTTCCCCAGAAAAAATATTGAGGGAACCAAGCACTTGAGGAAAAGGGGGATCTGGATGATTTGAAAAAGGGAACAGTTGGTGGCTAGGCAGTCTAATTATGACAAAGACCTACTGGGAAATACAATAATAAACTATATAGCATTATTTGTCATTTGTGGCACACATTGATAAATCTGCCACTTCTATGACTAGTATAAATAGTAGAAAGTGAAGATGAAAAGACTTACATTGGGCAGTATGTTTGCTGTCATAGGGACTGCCTCATCCTGCCTAATGATTCAACAACTCTGCCCATTTTATTTTACTTCTTTAAAAGATTTTATTTATTGATTTGTCAGAGAAAGAGCACAAGTAGGGGGAGCGATGGGCAGAGCAGGCAGAGGGAGAAACAGGCTCCTTGCTCAGCAGGGAGCCTGACATGGGACTCGATCCCAGGACCCTGAGACCATGACCTGAGCCGAAGGCCAATGCTGAACTGACTGAACCACCCATGTGTCCCAACTCTGCCCATTTTAAACCAGTGCATACATTTGTACACGTGGTCAGAGCCCTGATACATTTGCATATATGAATAAAGATAATCTAACGTTTGAGGTCCATGACAGTTAATAGGGAAGACTGAGACATCCTTGGACGAGGTTTTGAAAAAACAAACCCAGGCTCTCACATGAGATTTATTAGGTACAAAATGAAAGCATCAGACATCTGAAACAATGCTCTGTGTTCTAGTTTTATTCATTTCACCAAGTTCATCAAAGTGCGTTCAAGGGGTGGGACATTTTAACAAGATCTTACAGCATTTTGCCAAGTTTTAAATAATTTCCCCTGCTTTTCATTTTGAGAATAATAAAGTAATTATTTCAGTACCATTTTGTTCCAAAAAGTCTCTTCTTTTTCAATCTATATTTAAATTTGTATGAAGGAAAATAACCTGATTATCAAATCAGGTTGTCTTTCATGGGAAAAACATCCACCCATGAAGTTCAGGAGTTTTTAGGCACTTCTATCAACATATCAAGCATTCCATTTATTGCACCTTTCAAATTTCGGTTCCAATGCTCTCTGTATTTCTTTTCTTTTATTTTTTGTGAATTGATGAAAATTTCTGTATTAGATAAAGGTAGTGAGTTACTTTCTTTATTGGAGTTCTAACATGTTTCCCATTTTGGTGCTGTTGGATGGGTAGTATTGTACCTTCCCAGCAACCAAGGGTAGTTATTGTATTGTAACCATATAATATATAGTTGTAGTAACTATGTAATATATAGTTAATAAAACATTAACAACACCTATGTGACACTTACTATACCTACTAGATGCTCTTTGAAGATATTTATAGCATATTAATACACTTAACCCTCTCAGCAATCTTTTGGATTAAATACTGATATTACCACTATAAAACTGAGACATAAGTGTAATTACAACAAACACAATGCAGAACATTTTGGGACATTCTGTATAAGTCATCTTTAGAAAAGAAATCTGATAAAAAGACTTGATGGTTTAACTTCTTGGCTTTATTAGGTTCTGATAGGCAATTAAAAGCAACTTAATTTCCCCACCCCTTACCACTTAGCAAAGAATCATTTCAGCTCTCTGCCATGAAGTTAATTTGTTCAGACATTATCTGGCATACATATGAATTAAAAAAATCTAGAGAAAGCAATTAAAGACCACTTTTACCCTTAAATTAAAGATACTTTCTTGTTTTAGCTGTACCATTCAGGGACAAAGTATTAAAAAGTTAACCAATTATTTCTAAAAGTTGAATAATATAAGAAGTCAGGTTCTAGAAAATCTTAACAAGCTACTGTATTCTCAGTTATTGGATTGACATTGTACCACCTTATCTAGATATTTATCTCTACTCTTTACTTAGCTACTAGTCAGTTTGTCATAACCAATTCAATGCAATGCTTTGTTCTCTGTTACGAAATTTATTTTATTGATTCATAGCGAGTTTTCCCTCATCTCCTCTATTCCAGATCCTCCATGAAATGATGGAAGAAATTGACTATGATCATGATGGGACAGTCTCTCTGGAGGAATGGATCCAAGGAGGAATGACAACAATTCCACTTCTCGTTCTTCTGGGCTTGGAAAATGTAAGCATTTAAAGAGGATGGGCTGGTGGTAAGTCAGTGGGGTTCTCTATTACACATTTTGATGATAAATTGATCTGGCCATTTTCTGTCATTAAGCATGTAGTGAGTGCCTGGTCCTTTTAATAAGTATGCCACAGGGCAATTTAATAATAAGTCCTCTAGTAATACTTGCCACAAATACATTGATTCATTTTAGGTATTACCATATTATTTAATATAATTTCTCTCTTTTTCCTCTATTTAAAGTACAATCTAGTTTAAAAAATTATCGACCTTCTCATCATTTTATTTACTGCAAGAAACTCCCTAGTGTTGTTGCATTCTCTGGTTCTTGTGCTGCTCCGTCTCATTCCATAATCACCCTCCCCATGAAGAAAATCTGTTTTATTGATAACCAATACTTGGAGAAGCCAATTATATATTGAGGTAGTTGAGAATACACACACACACACACACACACACACACACACACATTATATAATATTGGAGAAGCCAATTATATATTGAGGTAGTTGATCAGCCAGCCTTTCATTCTAGGCTTATCAAAAGTTTTCTTGTATCAGTGCCTCCAGTGTTACTTAAAGAGGGCTTTGGGGGAAAAGAAATCAATCTAAGGGATATGACAGTGACTTTGAAACCAAACCTTGCTACCCAACCTTGATGTCGTTTTCAGTAATCATTAATTTTGAACTCAATGCATCACTATGGAAATTTTGTATTTAGCATTAATAAACAAGAATTAACCATAACATGCGTATAGTGAAATGTATACTAAGATTCAAAGGGCATTACTGATGGAAAGCACGCATACAATATTTAGAATTTTGAGCTGCAAAAACATAATGTCCACCACTTGGCTGCTGACTCTAAAACTTTGCATACTTCTTGTTACCAGAGAAAACAATCTTGCAGATTCAAGACTATACCACAGTTACTAAAGAGAGCAGATTTTTAAAAGCTTTCAAGAAATCTTACAGTCTGTGTTTGTAAAACATGTGAGAATATATACAAATATGTTTGTACATATTTACATATGGGTTTGAGAATATGTAAGTGGGGTTCAGGGAAGTAGTATTTGTCTCCTTTCCACCTGATTCTTCAAATTCTTTTCCATTCAGGTGAATCTTATTCTTCATGAGGCCCATAGGATTTTAGACATGGCCAGAGGAAGGCAAAGAAAATTACTAATAGAGGATATACAGGATGTTATCCTTAAAGTAGATAATAAAACAAAGATAATATAGATCTTATTGTCTATACATACATATTTCTACATTTTGAAAACAAATGCAGCAGCGGTTTCTTGTATCTGATGTTCTCATACTATACATAACCTGATATCTTTTTGTAATAACCTGTTGTATATCTCTATATTATAAATATTTGTTTGAGTGTTTAATACACCTTCTGACAAAGTGTATATAAGTCTGTCAGGAGAAAACAAAAGACTAATTTTATAAAATGTTAACATTTTAAGGTTCAGTGTTTACTCTACACAGAAAAAGTCAAATGCTAGTCAAGGAAGTCCTGATAATAACAGTTCTCCTGAAGAGAATTTTGTATTTTTAAAGCTAAAATTGTGCTTACATGTGCTTATTCTAAATATTTATGTAAATTTTAGTGTGAGAGAATGTTCAGGAATGAGTAACTAAACCATTTGGTAGTTGGGGTGTTGGACAGCAAAATGCAGAAATACAGTCTTAGTCATCTAAGACTAAGTCATCTAAAATGTACTAAAATGTATTTTAGTCATCTAAAATAGTACAGAAAGATTTTGTAATGATGTTCATCTTTGGAAACTACTATTTAGAAATTGTTTATAATTCAATTAATAAATATAGGTATTTGTAAAGTTATGAAAATGGCATGGGTAAATGGAGTCCACAGATTTAATATGGATTTAATGCAGACGCTTTCAAGCAAACAGTACCTCATCAGTTTCTGGTGTAGCAGTAACTTTATTTCAATTGAATTAGAATTCCTTGTCATTAATTTCTGTCAGGTAATTTAATTTACAATCATATTCTTACATTTATGGTTTGTGTTTTTAGTCATAGGAGATGTTTTTGGAGCGTAATAGGAGAGATACCAATACAGGGTTTCAAAGCAGTAACCAGTACATTTCAAAATTGTGTTTCCTGTTAAGGCCGCTAGATGGCAGGGCAACATCGTTTAACATTTACAGATCACCTTAAGTAGGAGCAGGGATTCCCCCCCCCCCCACAGAACAATTCAAGAGAGTTAAATCTCTTTTCCTTTGCTTTTTAAAAAAAGAATAAGCCAATAATCCTTTGAATTGTCTTTTAATAAAATGTATAAGCCATGTAATTATGATCACGAAACAGAGCATTTATTTGTTAGAAACAGCTTTTTAATTCCAAGGCATGGAAAGTGTTTTACAAAGCAGGAATGACACGACAACTGAGTGATGAGGGCCTTTTTTTAGTAATTGAGATTTATTTCCTTTTCTGTAGGCAGTTAATGTGTTATGTTATTACCTGTAGAGAATGTGATTCATGATGCCATTTCCCCCTTCCTCCCCCCACAACCCTCCCCACCCCACTTTTGCTAATCAAATTGGAAATCCAGAAGCTTTAGGTTGAATCCAGCCATTTATTGTGCAGCCTGTCTTGTTATGTTGTCCTATATATTCTTGTCTTCTGTCAATTATGAGCTCGGGGAGTAGATTCTGATTAAGAGTGCATGTTAAATACTATGGTGTATTTGAAAGTGACTGTGGTGTACTAGCCAAATTACACAGATAAGAGCATTGTCCTGGGAGAGCAATCCTTACTTCTAGTGCAAAGCAGAACAGTTGTGATTTCATTGTAGTTTATTTTTCTCTATCAACAGCATTTAAAAACCTACTCTATTTTGAATATTATCTATTTGGGAACCAAAATGAAAAATGGAAATGTAGTTTATCAGAATCTGATTCTCTATCAAATGCAAGAAAGTAAGAGTCATTTCCTTTCTCTTCTAAGAAGTCCATTAAACTTGGGCACCTGGGTGGCTCAGTTGGTTAAGTGTTTGCCTTTGAATCAGGTCATGATCCCGGAATCCCAGGATCAAACCCTCAGCAGACTCCCTGCTCAGTGGGGAGTCTGGTTCTCCTTCTGACCCCCTCTACCCCCATGTTCTCTTTCTCTCTCTCTCTCTCTCTCTCTCTCTCAAATAAATAAATAAAATCTTTAAAAAAAAAAAAAAAAAGAAGAAGTCCATCAAACTTAGCATACCCAACATGAAATGGTACAATCTCTTAGGTCTGGAGGAAAACTGAGAGTTTGGGTGGCACTTGTGATTTTAATTACACCTGAGGCATAGTCATTTATACAGGAGACTTACTCATTCTTCCTTTGGAGTTCATCTCACTGAAGAATTTTTTTGAATTCAATTTTGAATGAAAATATTTTATTTGAAAATAATTGCATCTAGCAATAAAGCTCTGCTCTAGTGATTAGCAAACTTTGTCTGTAAAGGAACAGAGAGAGTAAATAATTTAGGCTTTGTGGACCATAAGGTCTCTGTTGTAAATTCTCAGTACCTCTGTTACAACTGGTACAAAAGCAATCACAGTCACTAGGTAAAGGAAGGAGACCAATAAAACTTTATTGACAGAAATAGGTTGCCAGCCACATTTGACCCAATGGCCATAGTTTTCAGATCCCTGATTTAGCCAGTCACTAATCTGTCATATTACAAAGAGAAAGAGTTTTGATTTATTTTTAGTTATTTAGGAGAAAGGAATCTACTACCCTTTATTTAACTCACTTAAGACAACCTCAGCAAGATGCATGGACTAGTGAAGAGATAGTACGTTAGTAGTGAAGTTCATCAAATTGATCTTTACCTTGGCTCTGTTATTAACTAATGAGGTCATTTTGTGCTAGCCAGTCATCCTCTCTGGACACATTAAAAAGAAGGTAGGCAAGAATATCCTTTTCCTTTTCCAATATACTTTGAGTTCGGACATTCCTTTTCTTAGGTGAACAAGATAATTAATAATGCTCCAATTCCTAGTATCTGTAATCTTAGAACATTATTAGATTTTTCAAGGAAAATTCTTGACTTCCTATTATCATAAAAACAGAAATAGACATTTAAGTAGGAACTTGGCTTAATATAAGAATACTTTACCTTCTTAGTCTTGGATTGTAGTCCCCACATCTTGCACGTATGGTTTTTGGTGGATATGTGTTTTGATTTCTCTGCATGTGTCCTCAGAATCCTGGACTTTAAACTCTATATGTAATTTAAACTTTGCTGTTGATCAAAATGTTTTAGGACATTTTTTTTTTTCCAATTGTTTCAGCAAAGTAAAAGTAACTGTTTGGTGTGCCTCCCGATTTCTGATGGAATCTATTTCCTAATGAAATTTCTGAATATAATGGAGAGCTGAAGATGATGCATTCTTTATTGTGACAGAGATCACAAGTAGGCAGAGAGAGAGGGGGAAGCAGGCTCCCTGCTGAGCAGAGAGAAGATGATGCATTCTTAATAGACTAGGCTATATCTGGAAAAGTAATGCTTCACACTCTATTTTTTAAAATTTAATTTGGTTGAGATGTTGTTTAGCTGTTTATACATTGCTCAGTCTAGAAAGGAATTACAAAGCTGGATAGATGCAATAATTCTTGACATTCCAGATTGGGTCATTCAAGGAAAATGACTATGCAATGTGATGGCCTGGTGAGTTTGCATTTGAACCCAAGTATGGTAGGTCCTGAGCCTGACTTCAGAAACTGGGGTCTGGAGATAAGCAGTTGATTGCATGCTGCTCAGAACTTTAAAATATCTCTTTGCATTCTCTTGGCCCAGACCTGATATAGCTCATCTTTTTGTCTAAAAGAGCATTTTCTTTCATATTGTTACAATTTTTTGGAGACATTGAGCAGAAAGGTAAGGTAATTTTAATGGTCCTTATTATTTAATGAGTTGGAATTAATTTGCAATGTTAGCTCTTAAATGTGTTGTAAGTGAAGTCATTTGAAACAGGGATGTGACCAAGTATGGGGGTTAGGAGCATTTTGGTTATGACATTAGTAAAATTTCTCCTTGAGGTCTTTTGAAAAAAAAAAATGATATTATTTATAATAGCCCTAGTTCACTTGAAGAGGGTGTGTGATCTTGGATGCATTTAGGGAAAAACTAAAGCTTTAGAAAACACTAAAATAATGAAGTAGGCTTCCAAAAGTTCCAAAGGGCATTCTTGCCTTTGAAACCTCCTTTTGACTATAAGTGAGGGGAGGAAGGGGGCGAAGAATGTGGAGCTCATCTGTGAACTTGCCTACATTTCATTAAGTATTCCTCTCTCCTCATCAGTTCACAGAACTGAACTGCTTCAATTTTAAAACATAGTGTTCTACAAATATCAGGAATAAATTTCTCTTAACGATGTCTGGTAATGAAAAAGTGGGAACAAAATTTTTATGGAACAAAGTATGGTGAACCTACAAACATCCTTCTCAAGTCTTTGGGCTGCAACATTGAGATGTTACACAACTCAATCCAGTGATGGTAATAATATTTGCTGTTTATATAACACCAGTCTTCTGAGGAGCTAAAGTGACTTCACAGGTATTGTATAATGAAACCTCTCCCACGGCCTGGGAGAGGAAAGTGGGTGCTTTCATTTTATTAGAGAGGAAAATAAGAAGAAATGGGAAATGTCTGATCCACATTTTCATAATGGCCCAGGAATCGAACCCTCTGGATTTCTTCATCATTTCTTGTTTAAAAAAATGAATTCCTTTCTAGGACAATAAATATTTATTTGCAATAGAAGTACTAATAGGAATATGCTTCACTGGCTGATAGAATGGAGTAAGGGACAGATCCTCCCAGTCCCCCACGAAGTTTACCATCTAAATAAGACAAACGAGACAAGACATGAAAATACAGAGCGCTGGTATAATTTGCACTGCTGAGAAGTAGTTGGCTCCTGGTTTCAATTTCTTCTCTCGAAGTCACATACATATTTCATCCTTTGCATATTTTGGCGATGTATCCGGTTAAGAGCTATAAAGCTATTTAATTTGTTTTTTGGTAAAGTCTTTTATGTCTGGGTAATGGATTTGTACATCAGTTGCAGCCTGTAACATGGCTAAGTGTTCTGATTGACAGAACACCCACGTTCAGACTTGTTTATTTTTTGATAAGGAAAATGCCAGCTAACTTCGTCCATATGTGCTCTTCAAAAGGATGAGGCTTATTCACATGTAATGGACACTCATTTAAAAATAAAATGACAAGGATTATGAGAACAGTAATACATATGAAAATTAGGGTTTTTTCCCTTTCCTCTTTTCACTTCAGAATCTTAGTTTAAGCTAACTTTATCTATCTGTATCTCTATATTATACCTATCTATCTATCTATCTTTTTATCTACCTATCTATCTTTATATATTAAATTAACAGCCCCATTACTTAAGCTTTTCACTCAGGATGTTTTATTCTTTTTTGAGGGAATAGAACTTTTAAAATATTGACAGTCGGAAAAATACAGCAATGCTAAAGGAATATATAAAACATTCCATTCATATAATAAAGATATTAGAAATCCTATGATTCAAACAAATCAGCAATGGATTCAGAAATTACTATGAAGCCTATTTCTTAAGTTGTGGAAGGAAATTGAAACACCAGTGTTTCTACATAACTGCTTTTGTTGAGAGTTGTTAGGCCTTTGTCCAAAAAAAAAAAAAAAAAAGAATCTGAGCATTGTCAAGAACTGTGAAGAGTCTGAGAGTTACCCTACTTGTAAGTTAACAAGTTAGCTTGCTAACATTTCATGAATACTGGCAGAGGACATGAGACCCCTGGGTCAGAAACAAAGGACTTCTTTATTTACAGCAAAGCAAGCAATAGGAGCTACATGTCTGAGGCATTTCTCTGGGCCTATAGAGTCTCACAGTGATGGAATGTGGCCCAAGGAATCACTGTGCACAGCATCAGACCTTGGAACCCTTGGCCTGGGGAAACTAAATCTTTTATAATGTGCAGTAAACAAACCTGCTTAACCTTTTCCTAGAAGGGAGAGATTATTTTTATTATACTGGACAGTAAGTAAACCTGCCCTCTCCCCTGGAGGGAGATATATCTCTATTCAAGGCTATTTGTTTTTCAGATATCTTTGAAAAGATAGTCTGGAAAAAAGGACAGTTCTTCTGCTTATAAAATGTGCAGAAATTCAAGACACCCATGGAGAAGTATCTCCCAGGAAGCGTTTTCATTAATGTTTCATATTATGATGCAAATTTGACATTTCTGGTTCTAATGTGAGAATTAGTTACTATGGATTTAATCAAGGATTTCAAATTTGGTGGTTTATCTCTTGACTAGAAATAAGAAAAAGTGGCCAGGATGCATTATTATTAATATGTTAGCATCAAGAGAAATTAAATCATCTGGACATATGTATGCTGTGCCACTACTACAGAAATTGTGTTAGTGTCCCAGCACATAGTAGGTGATCAAAAAGTTTTATTAGGTGAATGTATTCTGAAAAACAGACAACTGGGCTAATGTGAAAAATCATGTTCTGTAATGGTTTCTATAGAATGAGTGATGTCTAAAATGAATCTGAGTTTGATATAAGTGGGTGAATGGTGTACAAGGACTACATGTGAATGCAGAAAATGATACTAACAAAAGTAATGATATATAATAACTTCACTTAATATCTTGATCTTCTTGTAAGGAATTCAAGAGACTCATGAGCATCATATTATTTCATTTTACTTCAATCTGAACAATACAGATATAATTAAATACCTATTAGAGAAGTAGTTATTATGAATTATATAGTTTTACTTAGAAAGGTAAATCATAATTATAGTTGTTATGCTAAAATGTGAATTAATTTAAACCTAAGGTTTTATTGCAGCAAATAACTACAGTAATTGTTATAAATACAGTAATATAGTTTTAATATTTTGCACCTTTCTATGAGACTAAAATCATTGATATTTTACAAAAGAGGAAGAACCAACATGGTAATATGATTAGGTCCTTAAAAAAATTTACCTTTTAAAATTTGCTATTTGTGACATACAAAAATATACTAATATAAATTATAAGCTGTAAGTAATCCCCAACTGAAGTCTTAAAATATTACCAATAACTTACCTTGAAGTATTGATCTTTCCCCTCCCATTCAGTCCCATCCCTCTGCCTCCTAAGACCCCACCATCATGAAAGTTGCACATTCCTACTATTAAGCAAGGGTTAACATTCTTTCCGAGTTTTTATGTGTCACGCTCTTCCACTGAAGAATGTTTTCTCTTTCTTTATCCATTTATTTGTTTCTGGAATTGTGTTAGGGATAAAATATTCAGAGGCGAGGCAGATATGTCCTTGTTCTTCGGGAGTGCTCAGTTTGGCAGGTCATTATGATGGTTTGGGACATGCTGTTGGACTGTTGACATTAGACAAGAATGTGTGCGTTGCTATAGTATCCGAGATTTGTTAGCAGGATCTCATTCTACTAGAGCACATGTGTTTTTCTAGACTCTTTGGCGATCTTGGAGAAAGGCAGGGATGAAATAACAGATTGTCTTCAAATGCCTCAGTCCAGCTCTGAGTTTTATTGGCACTTGCATATTCCACTGTTTATTTCATTAAGTGAAATCTGTTTCTCTTACGTCCTGTGCAGAACGTGAAGGATGATGGACAGCATGTGTGGCGACTCAAGCACTTTAATAAACCTGCCTACTGCAATCTTTGCCTAAACATGCTGATCGGTGTGGGGAAGCAGGGCCTCTGCTGTTCCTGTGAGTACCTTTGCTTTGCCTGGATGTCATCACCTCCAACGATGAAAGTTTGATTTCATGGAATAATCCTATTTGTAGATGGAGACCTAAGAAATCATTCTGACCCTTCCTGTACCTTGGGTTTATGTTACCCTGCAGCACGTTCCTAAATGTTTAGGTCACTCTAGCTTTAACTTTCTTCAGTTTTAGGAAACTCTACCCTTGGAAAAGAGCTAAGGAAATTTTCCAATTCATCAGCCATTTTCTTTCCATTGTAGTTTGACTTACATATGATTCCCATTTTTTTCTGGGATAATTATGAGAATGCCCACTGGTTTCTTATATTTGTATCTTACTCATATTTGTCCTTTAATTTTCAACTTAGCCACTTTATTCACATTGTCTTCCTATAATGAGCCAGGTCATTAAAGAAACAGTTGAATTAATTGATTATGAATTTGCACTCAAATGAAGTATACAAACCAATCTTACACCTCAGGCACTTGATTTTTAATGCTGTCTTGAGGAAAACCTTCCTATATGGTTAGTGGAAATTGGAACCCAAAGATTGCCATCTCGTGAGTTGTGGCCATTATTTCCACTTCAGTACATTTATCTTTGCATTTTTCATTGTATTCTGTTGAGTGAGTACTGCCCACTAGAATTTTCTGGTGGAATATGTAACAATTAATTTATAAAAGCCACCTAAGTATTTTTAATTAATATTTATACCTGAGAAATATTACATTCTCTAATGCCCATGTTAAAACAGGGGACAATGTGTCCTCCTCACTAAAGTATGACATTCTCTTGGTCCAGCAATTTGTCCATCCATTTCCTTTTCTGCTATGTATGGAGTTACTGAAACTATCAAGTTTCCCAGCCCATTTTTGTGCATTTATTTTAAATCTAATTTCTTACTTGGCCTCCATACAATATATGGTTTTCTAATACTATTTTTAGGTAGCAGCTTCTTTGGTAGTATATCTGAGAATTGACTTCCTCTGAGATGTATTCTTTGACATTAAAACCATGTTTTAGTGATATTAATGAACACATTTAAGTGATATTAATAAAGTTATATGAAATTGCAGTATATCACTTCAGAGGGCAGTTTCTGGTGGCCACATTTGAAAGGCTAGTTATGCTAGAACGTTCTTTATGTACAAAGGAAGTGATATGTTTTTAAAATTTTGTTATTTTTAAGGTAAAGGATTTTTCATGGTAGATTCTACTTACAGGAGCATATGAAACAGAATGATAACACAAATAATGTGATTGATGTCATATAGTGAGTGAGAATTTTGTTCACAAATTATAACTAACCATTGTGGCAAATACAATCCTCAACATTATCACCAATATGGAAAAGAAGAAAAAGTCTGGCTTCTTTCTCAGTGTCACCAAAGGAAATCATAAATGTGGATATTTTGGAACAGTTTTACTATGCAAATATTATGTGGATTTAGTATTTTTCATTCTAATTCTATATAAGGGTTTGTTTTTGTTTTATTGAGAGGACTATATGGTCATTTTTTCTTTAGTTCTTGTTGTATATTTATATATTTTTAGAAAATGTTGTTCCTTTTGGAGGAACAGTACCATGATGGCAAATGAGGGATAAACTTATACTGAAGGCCTGGCATGTATGATGAAACCTACTCTCTGGAAATGGACTAATCAGCCATTTAAGGTTTAGATAAATCAATAGAGAAAATAGCATAAACTCGTGGGCTTTTATTTCCATGCCCTCCAGCTGCTCTCATGCCTATACTTCGTAAAATATAGATCTCTTCCTTCTAGCAAATGACACCAAGCCATTTGGCAGTCATCAATTTGTCTTTAATATTTCTGTCATCTGGGAATTATTGTGAAAAATTTGAGTGAGGCCTGATTTAATTAAGCATTTCCTGCTATGCCATGATAGAGGAGTCTTGGTTTTTCACATGCATAATATTTCCTGTACTAATTGGCCTTTTGTATTCCGTAAAAACAGTCAACTTAGACTTTTTCTTGATGTCGCTGATTGGATTGATTAGGGAGCAGTGGATATGAAATGAGGTTCTGTTAATGTCATTCTTTCCCTATAAAATTGCAATCAGGACCAGGATTCGCTCTGAATGCGTGTACATGTTTCTTTTCAGTTTGCAAGTACACAGTCCATGAACGCTGTGTGGCTAGAGCGCCTCCTTCTTGCATCAAGACTTACGTGAAGTCCAAGAAGAACACTGATGTAAGTGTGCAGCTCTGCTCACCTGCTTGGGGTGGTGTGTATGGATGACTCTTCTTATCACGGTGCTCTTGTTCTGTTCTAGGTCATGCATCATTACTGGGTTGAAGGTAACTGCCCAACCAAGTGTGATAAGTGCCACAAAACAGTCAAATGTTACCAGGGCCTGACAGGACTGCATTGTGTTTGGTGTCAGATCACAGTGAGTAACACTGGAAAACAAATCTCTAGCATTCACTCACAGTGGAGACTGCGTATCCCATACCCTCCAAGAGTTTTATCCCGGGCGATCATCCTGAATTTTAGACTAAGCGGGCATAAAGTCATCTATCTCCCACTGGGATAAAGGTCGAAGTCAGATTTGTCCTCACAGAATCCAGAATTTTAGAGCTATTGGCAACCTTAAAGACTATACCATTATGCAGATTCCACCAATGCTCCATGGAGCTCTGGGAGGTATCAGGAAGGTGAGGAGATGTCATGGCTCATGGGTGGGTGACGCGTGCGGGACACAGTCTGAGTAGAATTTAGCTCTCCCTCCATCCCTAATGCTGTTTTAGAAGAAATTTCTATCTCACATGCTGTAAATTTATTTTAATAACAGAATCTATGGGCTTGCAAAGTGTAGACAGATGAATAATGTGATCCAAAGACTTAATTACATAGTGAAGATGCTTAAACCAAGAAAAACATAGCAAATTGTCGTTGACCGCATGGCTAGGCAGACATGCAAGTGGGTCCATATTTTAGTTCTTGATCCTTTTAAGAACTTATTTTGCCCTTCTTCACAACATGTTGTTGCCTTACTCCTTCACTTGTATCATAATTTGAGGTATAAAATTTTACATATGGTATTTACATATAATGTTTATAGATGTAAACTCTAGTCATTGGAATGATATTGATGATTGAGAAAGAAGAGGTAAATTGGTCTTTTTCTGGGAAATTTTAGGACTCTTCTGGTTTGCGTAATTATCAATGCCTGGTTCAAATAGGTGGTAATTGCTAGAGTTTTGTGTTTAACTTCTGGAAATTAATTAGAATGTCATTTTTATAATATAGTACAGAAATATTTAGGGGATTATTTCCCCTCTCCCACACACACGTTAATTTTGTTTTGTTTTTCCAGCTAGTGTATGAGCCCTCTTGTTATAGGAAAAATTGTTCTTGCTTTTGTGGGATTAAAACAGTAGGGAGCAGTGTTTCAGTTTAAATTTTTCTGTAGTGCCCTTCAACCCCACACCCCACAAACCATTTACAATTTTTCTTAAACACACATATGCATACACACAGGATAATGAGAGAACGAACTGTGACTTGCATTTCAAAAATACGATTATATACTTTTTTTAAATGAACACATTTTCTTCAATCATTTTCAGCTATTACTCAGTTAAATTACATTTACATTTGAAATTTCCTCAATTATGGAAGAGTTTTATTTTTTTGAAGTGTTTGGTTATTATAATAAAATGTCTAACAATGATTTAAATTACACATATGGATTACTTAAACATGTTGAGTCCTCAGTTTTAAGAAGACCACAACTATTTGATTTTTTTAGAAAATTTGTACACATGATATTAGGTTTTTTGTTTTGTTTTTTGCTAAGTATCTATAAGAATACGTAGTTTTTGATTCAATATTGTAGAAGCCTGTTTCCCTAATTTCCCCATATAGTGCTTCTTTCCTTAGTCTGTCTTTATTTTAACATAAACTGAATTTAGAGAATATCAGAATTTATTTCTCCCTTGTACTTCAAGTTTTTTTCCCATTCTTCATAAATTTCAAATGTAATATCTTAAGTTTATTATTTTGCTTTTCTTTTTTTATTTCTTAAAAAATTAATGTGTTTTAAATGTGTACACATTTTGAATACTCTAAAAATATGCATGAGGCTTGTGAGCTTCCAATACAAAGGCCTGTGAGTTTCTAGAATTTTCTTTATTTGACTGATCTCTTTCTTTGTTTTTTTTTTTTTTAAATATCCATGAGGTATGTCTTCTGCCCTTTCCATTCTATAGAAATGACTCTCCTTGAAGTTATCACTGCTAGTAGTCTGTTACTGACATTCAAGGAATCTTGAAATTCTTTTCTTGTTTTAAATTCCATTTTGTTTTCCTAGTTTTCTTTCGTATGTTTTAATGTCCCTCTTATCTGTGATTCCATAAATCTAGATTGCTACCTCGACTACTTACCAGTTGTACATTTTTTTTTAAAGATTTTGTTTATTTATTTGACAGACAGAGATCACAAGTAGGCAGAGAGGCAGGCAGAGAGGGAAGGGAAAGCAGGCTCCCTGCTGAGCAGAGAGCCCTATGTGGGGCTTGATCCCAGAACCCTGGAATCATGACCTGAGCCAAAGGCAGAGGCTTTAACCCACTGAGCCACCCAGGTGCCCCCAGCTGTACATTTATATTTGGTCTTAATCTTGGCCTCAGCCTTGTAAGAAATTGGGCCTTCCTGGGGCACCTGGGTGGCTCAATCAGTTAAGCATCCAACTCTTGGTTTTGGTTTAGGTCTTGATGTCAGCCTCATGGGATCAAACCCCACATTGGGCTCCTCACTAAGCATGAAGTCTGCTTTTCCCTCTCCTTCTACTCACCCCCCATCACCAGTCTTTCTTAAATAAATAAATAAATAAATAAATAAAACAAATGAATAAAATCTTTTTAAAAGGAAAGAAATTTGTCCTCCTCCTTTTTGTAGGAAATAGGTTGTTACCTCTGAATAAACTATACTTTTAAAACTCTCAGGATTTCATGCCCAAATCAATTCAGAAAACGTGCCCCTGACATCTTATTCTTAAAATCAATGTGTAAATGAAGATGATTCTGTCACTATAGCAGAGCACAATATAAATCATAAATGTCTCTAAATCCTTTGGTTCTGTTTAGGAAACAAGGGAGCACTGAGGGTTTAAGGAAGAGTAAAAAAAAAAAAAAATGGCTGCCAACTTACTAAGCTCTGCAAAGTCCAGAGCCTTCTGGTGGGCCTCAGCCTTATTTTTTGCAAACCATGATCTCTAGAGGTCCTATGGGTATTGGGTTCATAAAACAAGACTTGCATAATTTTTTTTTAAAGTTCTCATGTATCCGGAGGAATATGTAACCCTCTCCAAAATAAGGTCATTCTCTAGGCACTTTTGGATTTTTTTTTTAAGATTTTATTTATGTATTTGACAGAGAGAGATCACAAGTAGGCAGAGAGGCAGGCAGAGAGAGAGAGAGAGAGGAGGAAGCAGGCTCTCTCCTGAGCAGAGAGCCCAATGCGGGACTCAATCCTAGGACCCTGAGATCATGACCTGAGCCGAAGGCAGAGGCTTAACCACTGAGCCATCCAGACGCCCCTCACTTTTGGATTTTTAACTGTAAGCACTTTAAAGGACATATTTATTAATTTAATGATTTCATACCTAGTTAAACAAAATATATTTACCTAAGAATATTTATATATTTGGTGTAATGTATACTTTCTTCTTTGAACCATTATATGATGATTTTAGTATAAGGTTGATCTGTTCTCAACCCCAGTGTTTTCCTGCTATTACTGATTGCCTTTAAACAGACTGAATCTACTTTTTTATGTCCACATGCTTCCCAGAAAGTACTATTAATATAGAAAATACCTAGCAGAAGTTGTGAAAGAGATGGGCTCTGGCATCACAATGCTAAGCTTTAGGAAGACCTATCTGAATGGAGTCTTTAGGAAACAGATTGCAAAGAGAAACAAAGAGAATGAAACGGCTTCATTTCATGAGTTTCTCCAAGGCTATTGCTTTCTTTTATGTATTATTTTTGGAAATGGGTGGAGTCTTCTAAGTTCAACTGACCAGATTCTTAACAAGTTCACTGTCCAATAATTAAGATAGTAGTTGTATAATCTTGGAACAGGTATATAAGAAGCTTGGGGCAGTTTCCTAATTTATAAAATGGAGTTAACAATACCTATCATACAGGATTGTTTTAAGAATTAAATGTATTAAAAAAAATCTGTGTAAGTGTGTTTAGAGCAAGACCTCACACATAAGAAGTACTCAGTAACTGACAATTATTATCACAGTGAAAACTGGGTAAAATACCCCAGGGACACAAAATCCCAACTCCTGGCTCACAGAGGGCACTCCATGAATATTACTCATGCCCTTTCTCTTTCACCTCTGGAAGGATCTAGTTGCGCAGTCTGAGTCAGAATAGAATAGCATCTTCATATTCTAAAATCATCCAGAACCATGTGGTTCTGAATCTCACTAAATCCTAGACTAAGCTGATTTATTTATATTCGTAAAAAGCAAGTATTCCAGCTCTCTATTTTCTATCAGACATGGTATCATCATGCTTGCAGTCATTGGAAATAAAGTTAGAAGTCAATTTCTTTTATTCTTGTCTTTCACCTTTCTCTCATATATTCAACCTATCACTGAGGCTTGACATTTTCTCCTTAAAATATCACTCTCAGATTTGAGTTTTTGTAGCCATCATTCACAGCCCAAGTGCAAACTCTTAGCACCTCTTAACTAGATTAGAGTCAGACTCTCTTGGCTTAGCTCCCTAACAGAAGGTACTTTTCCTATAATGCAGGCTGCAAACCACCTCCAGAATCATCTTCTGAAAATACTAGTTTGTTATCATCTGCCACCTTCAGCACCCTATAATAGTTCTGTGATAATAAATGCAGCCCTCACTTCCTCCTACCCGACCTGGTTTTCAGTTCCTCAAATATCAGACCCGAGCCTAAGCACATGACGTATATGTTATTCCTTTCTACACACAGCCCCTGCTGTAGCTGTGGAGAACTGTGGGCAGTCCCTTAGGAAGGCCATGCTTCCCGCTTGCCTGTTACTTTGCTGACTCTATTCCCCTGAGTGTATCCACCTTCAATTCTAACTACACCTGCAAAATCAAAATAAGGTCCATATCTGCCTTGAAATCGTCCCTGACACTAGTCGTTCTCTTTTTTGGAATACTTTCTATACAGTTACTCCATACCAGAAGAAAAGACTAAATGTTTTCCAGAGGTTTCACATCTGCATATTAATGTTGTGCACACTTTTAGATTACATTGTGATCAAGCTCCTGGTCAAAAATATACTTTTTTTTTTTTTTTTAAATCACCGAAAATGCTTGACAGAGTGTGGAGCTTAGGGGAGGTCTTTTTGGTAAGTTCACTTTAATCACGAATGTACTCATCTTCTTAATGTTAGATATGGAATTTTTTTTTAAAGATTTTTTATTTATTTGACAGAGAGAGACCACAAGTGGGCAGAGAGGCAGGCAGAGAGAGAGAGAGAGGATGAAGCAGGCTCCCTGCAGAGCAGAGAGCCCGATGTGGGACTCGATCCCAGGACTCTGAGACCATGACCTGAGCTGAAGGCAGAGGCTTAACCACTGAGCCACCCAGGTGCCCCTGGAATTTTTTTTTTAATAGGGAAGTTTTTCTTTTTCTTTTTTTCTTTTTTTATTTTATTTTTTTTTCAAAGATTTTTATTTATTTGATGCAGAGAGAGAGAGAGATCACGACTAGGCAGAGCAGTAGGCAGAGAGAAAGGGGGAAGCAGGCTCCCCGCTGAGCAGAGAGCCCCATGTAGGGCTTGATCCCAGGACCCTGAGATCATGACCCGAGCTGGAGGCAGAGGCTTAATCCACTGAGCCACCCAGGCACCCCTCTTTTTCTTTTTTTAAAGATTTTATTTATTTGACAGAGAGAGATCACAAGTAGGCAGAGAGGCAGGCTGAGAGAGAGAGGGGGAAGCAGGCTCCCTGCTGAGCAGAGAGCCCGATGCGGGACTCGATCCCAGGACCCTGAGATCATGACCTGAGCCGAAGGCAGCGGCTTAACCCACTGAGCCACCCAGGCGCCCTAAATTCTGTTTTTTAGAAGGTCATCCTCTAAATACCTAAGTCTGCATCAGGTATACAAGTAGGTTTACACAAATACTAAAGATAAGAACTCATTTTAATACCCACTTTTTAGCCAGCAATTGGTGGCTTCTTGAAAGGATACTAATTTGCCATCTTGAAGATATAAAATTAAGGTCTTAGGAAACTGAGTTTTATCTCCTGTTGCAAATCTAACCACTTAAAAAATAAAAACAGAAAACTCCTAAGAAGACTGTGAACTATCTTCTAGCATTTATGCAACCATTTTCTTGTGTGTTTTATAATTCAGTCAGCCAGGCTAAATATCTTCATTGGTTCTCTCTTCCTTCACTTGCTTACATTCTCTGTTCCTAAGATCCCACTGTGAATGTGAGTTCAGTTCTGCTGAGAGTGTATTTCCTTGACATTCTTTTAAAAAACAAGTTGTAATTTGCTCCTGGTTGTACTAAAATGTCCCCAGTGAGGTGGGACTCAGCAAGATAGGAGGGTGATACATTTCATTTGAACTTGACAAAAGAAAGCCTACAATGGCTATGATTTATTTACTTTCGGTATCATGTGGGTCTACTCCTTTATTAAAGTATTAGGCTATGAGTAGTAGTGTTTCCAATGCCTTTCCAATAAGAAAATTTATGCTTTAGCAAATATCTGCATTAAAGCAGGATTCTGAATTTGCAAAATGTTAGAAACAAAAGAATGTATAAACCAACAATGTTCCTTTAAATCAGGGCACTTAGTTTTTCTTTAGAAGAATGACGTCTGTGTCTTATTTTCCTACAAATACATATGGAAATTTATTTTCTATTTTTTTTCCTCCTTTGACTTGTTAGATTCTAGTGCTTTCTTCTCAATATAGTACCCCAACTCTTTCCACAACTCCACCCTGTAAATACATACACGTGCATATACACACATTCACACGCATACGTACTTTCACATGTTTTCTTTTTCTTCCTAACTTGAGACAGCTTTTCCCAATAAACACAGATCTGGCTGTAAATTAGGTGCCATTGGAAATTGTCATAAACTCTGAAATTATTTCCAAGTGTTTAATTCATTTCCAGGAAAAGCTGGTTCATATTTTATGAATTTCCTAGATATAGGACTGATTCAGTTAATACAAAAGAGAATTTCTGGGGGCGCCTGGGTGGCTCAGTGGGTTAAGCCTCTGCCTTCGCCTCAGCTCATGATCCCAGGGTCCTAGGATCGAGCCCAACATCGGGCTTTCTGCTCCACAGGGAGCCTGCTCCCCCCTCTCTCTGCCTGCTTATGATCTCTGTCAAATAAATAAATAAAATCTTAAAAAAAAAAAAAAGAATTTCTGTACATATAAAAATAAAATGACTTAAGGATTTCTGTGTCTTACTCTTAAAAAAATGCAAAGACACCCAGGAACCAAAATAAAACACTTAAAAGACGGCAACAATTTCTTTTTGTTTTGTTAATTTAATTTTATTTTTTAAGTGTTCCAAGATTCATTGTTTATGCATCACACCCAGTGCTCCATGCAATCCATGCCTTCCTTAATACCCACCACCAGGCTCACCCATCCCCCTACCCCCGTCCCCTCCAAAACCCTCTGTTCATCAGAGTCCTCAGTCTCTCATGGTTCATCTTCCCCTCCAATTTTCCCCAGTTCACTTTTCCTTTCCTTCTCCTAATGTCCTCCATGTTATTGAAGGTAACAATTTCTTATCTCTGGGGCTCCACTGGCCATTTTATTGAAGAGGCAGGATTCATCTGTGCTCTAGTTTATTTATATTCTTGATGAGGATTTTTGTATTTTCACTTCTGCTGATTTGGGATCTGGGTTATCTTTAAGACAATTTTCAATCTTCAGCATCTTACTGACACTGAAAAGGACTCAGCTGTGTCTTTTTCTTATACGCTTGTCTGTAAAATGTCATGGCGACAAGTTTAAGCAAATTGTTTTTATTGCTGATTATGTTCACCTTTTTCCTTTTTAAAATTATATTGAAAAATAACATACATGCAGAAAAATATAAATATCCTAAGGGTAGAACTGGATGAATTTTGCATAAATGAACAACTCATGTAATAAGAATCTGATCAAGAGAGGCGCCTGGTTGTCTCAGTGGGTTAAAGACTGCCTTTGGCTCAAGTCGTGATCTCGGGGTCCTGAGATCGAGCTCTGCGTCGGGCTCTCTGCTAGGTGGGGAGCCTGCTTCCCCTCTCTCTCTTCCTGCCTCTCTGCCTATTTGTCATCTCTCTCTCTGTCAAATAAAGAAATAAAAAATCTTAAAAAAAAAAGAATCTGATCAAGAAATAAAGCATTGCAAAAAAAAAAAAAAAGAAATAAAGCATTGCCAGTAACCTAAGATTTTGGATTGGGGGAGGGAAGGAGCTTTTAAAATCTATCATATGGGGACGCCTGGGTGGCTCAGTTGGTTGGACGACTGCCTTCGGCTCAGGTCATGATCCGGGAGTCGCGGGATCGAGTCCCGCATCGGGCTCCCAGGTCCATGGGGAGTCTGCTTCTCCCTCTGACTTTCTCCTCGCTCATGCTCTCCCTCACTGCCTTTCTCTCAATAAATAAATAAAAATCTTAAAAAAAAAATTAAAAAAATAAAATAAAATCTATCATATGGGGGTGCCTGGGTGGCTCAGTTGGTTAAGTGACTGCCTTCAGCTCAGGTCATGATCCTGGAGTTCCAGGATTGAGTCCCGTATTGCGCTCCCTGCTCTGCAGGGAGTCTGCTTCTCCCTCTGACCCTCTCTCCTCTCATGCTCTCTTTCAATCTCTCTCTCTCAAGTAAATAAATAAAATCTTTTTAAAAAAATTTAAAATCTATCATATGGCTTGTATTTTTTGATATTTGCCTTTTTTAAATAGACTTTTTATTTTTAGAGCAGTTTAGGGTTCACAACAAAAAATGATCCTCACTTTTTTTTAAAGGGTTTCTTTCTTTCTTTCTTCCTTTCTTTCTTTATCTGAGAGTGAGGGAGAGAGAGTGTGTAAGCAGGGGAGGTGGGTGGGAGGAAGAGACAGAGAATCTCCAGCAGTCTCTATTCTGAACAGGGAGCCTGAAGCAGGCTCCAAGCTGGGGGTGGGGGTCTCCAAACTGGGGTCTCCAACCAGGGCTCTGCTTCTTCCCATGACCCTGAGATTATGATCTGAGCAAAACCCGAAAGTGGGTCCCTTAACTGACTGGACTACCTAGGCTCCCCAAATGATGTTCACTCTTAATCTTCATAAATAGTACTGAGAACTATAAGTTACTTTTTTTGGCTTTCACATTTTGTACTTTGTCTTCAAGTGTGTCTCTCAGCAATATGGTGAATAAACTAGAACTGCTACACAAATTTGTCTTCTAGCTTTTGAAATGATGAGAATGATCAGTAGTTCCCATATGGTGTCCTCCGTTTTGACACTTTGGGTTTCATGCAATGTCATGGTGGTGTTGATGGCCACCCAAGTACATTGAGCAGCTCTCAGTTCCCAGTCTTTAAAAAAAAAAAAAAAAAAAAAAAAGTAAGGTATCAGTGCACGTTACTAGTTAATACAGAATTTTGGGGCAGGAGATTTTTTTTTGCACTGCGTGTCCCTGTTTTACTAATGATCACATGACTACCGACTTTCTTCTAGAGTCTGCTACTTGACCATATTCCTGCAGGATTCTGCCTCACAGCTACCTGGACAAAGCTCAGGGATATAGACAAGACAGGCAAACTAAAAAGGCACATGCTAGTTTTATTTGGCACTTATATTCTGAAATCCCCATACCCAAATATGAAGAGTTACCCCCTATACACATACTGTGTTCAGCTCAAGTGTGATTCTATTAAAGCCATTAGTTTTTTTTCTTTTTGGCTGGAAAATGGTCTTTAAAAAAAGGAAAAAGACAGAAAACTGTCATTAAGTTCATTTTATGTTTGCCATCGCTTCTTACATCTGGTAGGCCTCAAATAAATATACAGAAAGGATAGTTATCCTTTGCCATATCAGTTGCAAATTGTTGGAAACACATGGAATGCAGGCGTAGGGGAGAGGGAGGCCCTCAGATAGCATATCTGTGGTCGGTGCGGGCACTCAGAGAGCCCTGCCCCTCTGTCCTTCAGTGTCGCATGTGAGGCTGTACGAACTTCAGGGAAGAGGAAAAAAAATTCAGAACTTTCTCATTCCGTACACACAGGGATTTTTAATGTAGATCTTGCCTCTACAAATTAGAGGCTTCTTGGATTCTGCATTCTCAGATTTAAAGAGGTCATACAGGATCAAAAAACAAAAGCCTTTTTTGCTGTGACACCCTGGCATAGAAGAGCCTTAAGACTCATCGTTTGTTTTTGGTTTTTGTTCATTTTTTCATACTGATTGAGATGTAAGCTTCCCAGGACTGCCATCACAAAATGCCACAAAATGAGTAGCTTTAAACAGCAGAGCTTTATTCTCTTTTAGTACTGGAGGCCAGAAATTTGAAATCAAGGTCAGCAGGGTCAGAGTCCATCTGAAGGGTGTCTGGGAGAACGCTTCCTTGCGGCTTCCTGGGCTCTGCTGGGAGCCTGCCCTCCTTGCTCTTCCTTGCCTTGTGGCTGCATCACCAGATCTTTTCCTGTGTTGCCACGTGGCCTCTTCTCTCCATCTCTGTCCCTGTAGGTCCAGATTTTTCTCTTCTTATGAGGACACCAGTCATTGGACCTGGGCTCCTCTTTATCCTGTAAAACTTCAGCTGAACCTGAGTACATCTACAGAGATCTTATTTCCAAATAAGTTCACATTCACAGCTATCAAGAGTGAGGACTTCAACATACCTTTTGAGGAATCCATTGTCCATTATGTCCAAATCTCAAATTCCAGAGCCATGATTTATTCTAAGGAAATTGATTAAGTCCAATAAATTAATAATACATTTTCACCACCAAATTTTCATTTGCCAAATCAGAACATCCATTTATTTAGTTCTTTTGTACATGTGGCCTGAATCTCTGTCTTTAACACCTCTTGCCTCTTGACGTAGATCAGCAGTGCTTGGTAAGAAGACTAAACCATTTCCTTAGAAGGAGTTTACATGTCACTGAGAAGCAGCTGCTAACCATGGATGTATATGGAGAGGTTCTTTCATTTCATGTAATGGGGCCTAATGTGTAGGAATCATTGCCCAAGTAGCCTTAACTCAGGGCGAGGAGTTAGTACGACAGATGTTTTAGATTGAAGGGCAACAGAATACCACTTCAGGGGAGTTCTATCACCAACAGTAAATCAACACTCTTTGGGCGTTTATGTTTGATTGCTAATTAACTGCTTACTAAGGTAAGCTTGTTTTGAAAATTAATGTAGCCATGACTTAAATGGAGTGTCTTTGGTTCAAAACTGAAAAATGATGCCGCTCCGTTTTTGTTTTGAACAAAACACATTACTTTACTAACATGTATAATTGTTCTAAAGTAGTAATATTTTATGATAAATTTTATATTTTAATAATTTTATATTAAATTAATATGGAGTGAGAGAGCGAGAAGTCCCCTAGATGCCTTTAGCAAATATGTATGATTCCCATAAAAACTACCACCTCAATTTTAAAAATCACTATTTAATGCACTATGTTAGAACACCTTAATTTAAGCTTGTGACCAAGATGGATAAAAATACAGCTTAGGTTCATACATGTTAAAAAGTAAAAAACATTACGTGATTATACCCTAACTTAATGTAGAGCTGATAAATACAATATAAAGATAAATTTTTATAATCATAATCATCTTCTTATATTTATATCCTGCTCCTACTGAGATGAATCTCTGGTTACATTTACATATTGAATTACAAAGTTAAAACTAATGATGGGATCAATTATGCCCCATACTGAGCTGTGCACTTTGGAATGACTTTGAGAAAACAGGAGGGTCAAAAAAAAAAAAAAGCATCCACGGCGCACAGTGGTTTCAGAATTATGCTAACAGATAAGCAAAGGAAGAGACAATAATTTGCATTTGTCAAGGAAATCAGGCATTCATTGGTATAAAACCTAAAGTATTTTGAATATAAACATTTCTTAGAATTCGAAAATATATAGGCTGGGTCATAGAAGTTGCTGAACCGTGGATTTAAGGTAGATATATAAGGGCAAACATAACCTCATTCCCTTTTTGATCCTCTTAATTGTTCTTGGAATCCTTTTGATGTATTTTTTAATGCATTTGCTGTATCTCAGTTGAAATATCTGCTCCATATTTGCTGTTGTCATGCCAAATGATAGTGTCTTCTTTCTCCTTCCTAGCTGCATAATAAATGTGCTTCTCATCTCAAACCTGAATGTGACTGCGGACCTTTGAAGGACCATATTTTACCACCCACAACAATCTGTCCAGTAGTCCTGGTGAGTTTTTCCTTCTCATCATTCTGCTCTAACTTGGGGTTTCTGTGAGAACTGGTATGCTATACCATTAAATGCTTCCAGGGCTGATTCTTTTCCATTGATCAAGACAGTGCTCTATAGATCAAAAATGCCCCATTACTGCCAAGTAGACACCTTTGCCCACTATATTTTCTTTTTTCTTCATGGCACAGTAAACGTTTTCGTAAGGTGTACTCTAACTGAAGCTGACTCAGGCTTCACCAGTTAGTCATGCTGTACTTACCAGAAATTGTATAGGCAGAACACTTCTACATCTTACATGTTTTATAGATCTAGCTTCCCAGAATAATGAAGTTATTCTTATGGGCAATTTTGCTGGAGATGCACATTCTATATCTGCAATGTTCAGTCCTCTTATCTAGGTCAGAGGCTACCTAGAAAGAGGACACATATGCTGAAGAAAGTTATGCACTGTCATTAGGTGTATTTTATTTTTTATTGGTGAACAATAAATTTAACCACCTGCAAAATACTTAATTAAATAAATATGTAAGTGGGAAATGCATAACTGAGGCAATCCAGAGAAGAGTCAAACCTCGATATAAAGAGAAGTAGGTAGTCAAAGATAATATTCACATTACATTTCAAAATCCAAATTGTTTCTAAAGTGAAACGCTTATTTTACAAAACAAACTATTTTATATCCATAATGCAGTTCACATTTTTAAATACGACACGGAAATTCAGTGGCTGGGACTTTAGCTTGATATAATAAAAATACAACAACTAAAAAATGTTAGACAAATACTTTTCTAAAGGTCAACCTAGAAATTAATCAAATTACTCAATTTGCACCCACTTATGATTCATTTTGTAATTATCTGTAAAATACTGGTTGTATTTTAAATGTCTTTATTTAAAAATTATTTAAAACTCTTCATTTTCTCAAACTACAAATGTAGAGCAAAGGAAAATACCCCACATTGCTGAGGATAGCAATAACTAATTCTCAGTTTCCTTTCTTCATGTGAGATTCATTAGACATCCTGTAGTAAATAACATTAATTAAAAATAATGAATGCCACATAAAAATACTTTTTAGATGAATTTTGGTGTTATTTTATTTTTCATAGCATTATCTTAAAGATAAAGGACTTGTACCATTTTTAGATATTTATATTCTTTTTAAAGTTATAGTAATTTTACTACTTTTGATGCAGGCTTGATCTCAGATTTTAACCCTAGAAAGAAATTCATCATGTCATCCTAACATCTAGCTGCCTATGTAAAACCCTACTAAGTTCATTGAACCAGGAGACTACTTCCTTGGTCCACTTATGTCAACCTCTGGTCACTTAAAGTCAAGCATGAGCTGCTTTCTTTTTATTACTCTATCTTTTCTTTCTTTGAGAGAATCAAAGGTAGAGAACATGTGTTACGTGAATATTCTTGTATTCTAACAATCTTAACAAAACCCTCACGCTGGATTTTTTTTTTTAGATCCTCTTGATTCTGAAGATTTATTTTCAATCATTAAATCTTCCTACAGTTTTAATCATGATTTGCATCTCAACATTTGCTCTTTTATCATTTCCTTGGTACTACCTACTCTATAATATTTGGCACTGTTGACGACTTCGTCCTTCATGAATGCCTACCTTTCACTGACCGCCATTATGCCACACTCTCCTGGGCTTTCTTCTGTTTCTCTGGATACCTGCCCTTTATCTTTCCTGGTTTTCATGACTTCATCCTGCTCCATGATGGTGAATCCTTTTGCTCAACCCTCATATGTCATAGCTTTTCACCCTTAACATTCTTTCCAGTGGGATCTTGTTTATTTAGTTGACTTCATTATCATGTTAATTTATATTCAGTTTATCATCCATCTATAGGTTTGCATCCCAAACCTATAAGCCTGCAACTTGAAGGCCCCATGCTATCTTACATGCCCAATATATTATCATTATTAAATGTAATAATAGTAGCTCATATAGAGAGAGCACATATACCATACCAGCTACTATGCTTAACATATTCATTCATTAATTTAGCAAGTATTTATTGTCTTGTTGATGCCAAATAGTATTATAGGTAGGGAGATAAAATGGTAAAAGCTAAAGTAAATCTTTGCTTTTGTAGATTTTTCATTCCAACAATAAACAATGAAATAAGAAAATTATTTCATACCTGGTTGTGCTTTAAATATAAAGGGCAATGCTGAAGCAGGAAAAGAAGAGAAGAAATGTGGGGCTGTAGTTACTAAGGGGGTACACTTTAGAGTTCAATATGGGAATAGTTGAATGAAGAGCTGAAGAATGTGAGGGAGTCATCCACATGACTGTTGGGGGATGGAACTTCACAGAGGTGTCACCAAGGATGGACAAGAAAAGATTCAGAGGCAGGAGAAAACAGTCCTATCTGAAGGGCATCAAGGAGATTAGTGACTGGGCCTAAATGAGAAGGAGGAGGAATAGTAGAGGAGAAGGTCAAAGATGTCATAAAATGTTCTTGTCCTGTAGGGCACTTTAGGCCACTGTAAGATCTTTAGCTTTTATTCTGAATGAGGTTGGAAGCCAATAGAGGATTTTGATTAGAAAAGGGGATGATCTGACTTACAGTTTAAAAAGAACAATGTAACAATGTTGAGGGGGCAGCAATGAATAAAAACATATGTGATACTTCTCTTAGAGAATTAGGAACCTGGGATATTGCTGAGAGAAAGGATAGCATAAACTGTATGAGAATTTAGAGGATTGGGACGAAGTTACGCAACAGGCACTGAGGAAAGTGGGAGCTTAACGGATCAAGGGAATAAATACCATTTGTTTGGCAGGGAGTAATGAGCAGCCCCTTATTAATCATCATAAATTTAGAATAAGACCAGTAAGCTTGGATGAGTATATTTCTCTAGTCACATTCAGTTATATTTCTCCATTTTTATTCTAGTTCTAGGAGTAGTATAGGCATAGCCTAGCTTTAAGGAGATTACATTTTGCTAAATCTGATAAAAGGAGGGAGTAGCCAGGGAGTTGAGAGTATATGCAATAGAGTGAGTATAAAGATTGACCATGGAATTTAAGCTGGGAGGTGAGGGAAGTAAGGACACGGAGAGGGAGGTACAATAATGGGTGGTAGGAAGAATATGTTGTAGATTATTGTGGAATCCTAGATTGTTGAAATCAAGGTTATCATTGTTTCAGTGTCAGGTTGTGAGAATGAGTGGGATAGCAAATTGAGATTATGAAAGGGTTGTGGTCACTGGTAATGATAGGTATGAATTTGTTTAATCCTCACAGTGACACTATAAGATAAATATTATAACTATCTACATTTCTTTTATGGGTAAACTGAGAAACAGAGAAGTTAAGTAAATTTCCTATGTCACATGGCTATGAGCTAACAGGCCAGAATTGGAACCCAAGAATTATTATTCCATAACTCATTCACTGAACTTACCATTCTCACCCTTTTTCCAAATCCCAAACAGGCCCTCTCCCTCTCCTGTTTTTCTTACCTTGGTGACTAGAACGTTCATATTCTAACTTTGCCAAGATAGAAACCTAAGAATTATCATTGGTGACTCATCTTAAATTTCAGATTAATCATTGGGCAGCCTATTCTGATGTTTTCAATCCTTTTTCTTTCTTCAGCCCAACTGCAACTGCCTCACGTGGCACCATCACAAATTATTGTTCAGGATTGTCCTAATGGCATTCTTACTGAATTACCTCCATTCCACACATTCTTCATTCTGCGGGAGCAGAATGAATCCACTTACGAAAAATATCTAATATTTTCCTGCTTAAATATTTTAACATATTTAAAATAAGTAAATATCCAGTAATTCTCTTATTTGAATTCCAATTTATCTAACATGGTAAGCAAGGCTCTAACTAGATCGACTCACCCAATCCCTCATGCCAGTAGCACACTTGAATTCAAGGATAATTTGAACTACTATAGTTCTCTTAAGTACACCCACTTTCTAAAGCTTTTGGAGTTTTCTATATGTTAATGAATCAGCCTGAATCACGTTACTTTTAAATTTCCCCTGCTTTGCTAAATAGAAATTAAAGGTTACTTTTTTAGCCTGGAATAAATACTCATACCACTATTAGACCCATTAACTATTTACATACTCCTAAAGAAATTATACCATTGTTCTGCCCACAAAATTGCTTAATCAGTTCTGAATGATGGGCTCTGAGACTTTTTAATTTGTAAACTCTCATTTGACATCCCAGGAATAATTCCACACCATATCACACGCTGTAAAATTTTTTTAACTTTTGTTTAAAGAACATCGTTAGTCTTCACAAGTAATATAATCTCGTTTTCCTTTTTTTCCAATAACAATTTCCTTCTTAAAAATTATGAGTCCCATTTTTCTCATGCTGATGTTCTTGAAGAAGAGCAGGTGAGGTTCAGAATCATTGTAAGATGGCCATGAATAGAAGAAATCTCTCTTTAATCTAGGAAATATAAAATGAAGAGCTTAAGATACTTACTTTTATTGAGGTTTTTCTTTCCTTTGCCTTGACTATATAGTCAGACATTGGCTATTGAATGAGTGACATAAACTTAATATGGAGCTTAATTCCTGGTTGAAACACCTAAATAACATACTACAAAGTCAAGGTCAACAGCAGCACTCTTTTGATATTTTAGGACATCTTTTTAGGTGTTATTTATCTTTTAAAAAATCCCACATCACATTTCCATCACATTTCTCAGCCTCCCAATTGCTCCCCAACACTTGTTATTACCTTTAAGTTAATGAGTCAGTAGATGTGCTCACCTGTTATGGAGATTAGCAAGGTAAGCACCTTCTTTGCACTGATGGCATGCTCTTATTGGCATATACTACAAACGGCGTTCACACATAATTGGTCTTGATAGTGCCTATTGCCATAAAAATGGATCCAAACCAACTACTCTGAAATTAAAATGAAAATGTGACCAGTGAGTCTATACATCATATATAATCCCTGCTTTCTGGGATTGCTTTTGGTTTCTGGCATATTTTGAGAGTATTATCAAAAAACCATATTGCTTAAAATTGATGTAGTTTAGGGATTTTTGTCAAGATACTTCTGTGTTTGAATACTTACAATGCTTTCTTTGAAAAATCTTCCAGCAAAAATGATGACATTCATGGTCCATTTACTGCCATATCGGAGAAAATTCAGAACTGTTTCCAAAGGCAGATTTCTTGAAGGCCTTCCCTCATCCTATCTCCAAACAAATGTAAAGTGATTCCAATCTATTCAGATTGGGGACTCTTGATAAGTAACTTAATTTCCATAAGAGGCCATTAATCCTTCTCTTCGTTAAAATGAATATTTCTCCTTTGAATGGAGTCCATTAAAAAATATGTTCTTGGGGCGCCTGGGTGGCTCAGTGGTTAAAGCCTCTGCCTTCGGCTCAGGTCATGATCCCAGGGTCCTGGGATCGAGCTCCGCATCGAGCTCTCTGCTCAGCAGGGAGCCTGCCTCCTCCTCCTCTCTCTCTCTGCCTGCCTCTCTGCCTACTTGTGATCTGTCTAATTAAAAAAAAAAAATATGTTCTTGACTCTCCTTATAGATGGAACTTAGAAATTTCTGCTGTCCAATATCAAAGTGACAAT
Organism: Enhydra lutris kenyoni; assembly: GCF_002288905.1. NCBI lineage: Eukaryota > Metazoa > Chordata > Mammalia > Carnivora > Mustelidae > Enhydra > Enhydra lutris. The sequence continues at coordinate 16,088,089 of NW_019154100.1, read as the reverse complement.
GAAAAAAATTATAATAATTTCATGGAGAACGTGGCCTGATAAGCATGAAACCCACCTTTTATGTTCTAAATTTTACCCCCAACCAAAGACGGACTTGGTCCATCAGTTTTAGTCCCTTACTGAATTGCTTTAATTAAATTCAGACTCTCCATTATGTCATTTACCTACATTGAAAGATATTTTAAAAGTGATTTGGAACTCCTTATTGTAACAAAAAAAAGCTATGTTTTTAGAGATGCCTTCATTACCTAACAGAAATTCCTCAGTTCCCTTTATCATGGTTTGTTTTCTTTCAGTCCCTATCATCCTATTACTGTCATATTTTTATTATATAGTATTACATACTTATTATTTACACACACACACACACACACACACACACACACACACACACACACACGTTAGCCCCTCACCCCCAGAAAGGTTGAATACAATAGATCCAGGCATTGTGTTTAAATTAAAATTTTTTTTAAAAAAGAGAATATTCCAGATAAGCATTTAAGATGAAACACAATGCCTGAATCCATTACTGTCGTGTTTTATCTTCTACCCTTAAAATGCACAGAGGTAAATGCATAAGACATTTGACAATGATGTATGTATTTATGTTATTTACTTCTTTGTCATAACCCATAACTTTATTGCTATCCCATCCATAAATTTCTCTTCCTTTTATTGGCCTCAGTTAGAACTTCTAAAATTATTTTTAATAGTTCATAAATTTGTTGAATCACAGAAATCAATGAAATAGGCTAGGTAAAGTCCCTTTGATTCTTAGAGTAATTTAGTAGAGGAAGCTATAAATTTGATCAACTTCTCTAGAACTGTAGTGTAGTCTGTATGTTCATTCCAGGTTTTATATTATTTTTTTACGATCAGTCCATTTGGGTCTCTGGGAGTGTACATGTTTTTATAATGATTCTTCAGTTTGAGGGAGGCTTTTATTACATTGATCCTTTCACTATCAACAAAAGAAAACTTGAGGGGCACCTGGGTGGTTCAGTGGGTTAAAGCCTCTGCCTTCGGCCCAGGTCATGATCCCAGGGTCCTGGGATCGAGCCCCACATCAGGCTCTCCGTTCAGCAGGGAGCCTGCTTCTCTCTCTACGTTTCTCCCAGCCAAGAAGCTCATCTCAATGGTTGTGCATGTGCAAATACATCACACCGCAACCATGTGCAACAGCCGAAGCTGCCATGTCAGCTTCATCTCACAGAGGGCTTTGAAAATGCCGCAGATATAATTTTGGTTAGTATTATAATGGTCAACCCTATGGCCAGTTATGACATTGAGAGATTATGCGGATTATGCTCCTTTTTGCTAGGAAATGTTTATAAGTAGGACGAAGATAAGGAAATAAAGGACTATACCAAAAGGAAATGGTGGGGGCGCCTGGCTGGCTCATTGGGTTAAAGCCTCTGGCTTCTGCTCAGGTCATGATCTCAGGGTCCTGGGATGGAGCCTGGCATCAGGCTCTCTGCTCAGCAGGGAGCCTGCTTCCTCTTCTCTCTGCCTGCCTCTCTGCCTACTGCCTCTCTGCCTACTTGTGATCTTTGTCTGTCAAATAAATAAATAAAATCTTAAAAGAAAAAAGAAAACTTGAGATGTCTCATGAGGAAGTGGCATTTTAAACTTTATGTTTAAACAGTGAAATGAAGCAGATCATTGTAAAAATCACTATTATTATATTTAGCTCCATGATTTAATTTACTTTTCTCCATGCTAGAGTAATTCTTGTACATCATTATTTAAAAATAAGATTCCTTTTTTCTAAATAAGGGGTGGATTATTTTGTCATTTTCTGTATTAGTATATACTAGTAAAGCTAAGAAGTTAAATATAGGGATGATATAATGTTGATTATTTTAAACTAGAGTTTATTTATTTATTTATATTTTATTTATTTATTTGACAGAGAGAGAGATCACAAGTAGGCAGAGAGGCAGGCAGAGAGAGAGAGAGGGAGAAGCAGGCTCCCTCCTGAGCAGAGAGCCTGATGCGGGGCTCGATCCCAGGACCCTAGGATCTTGACCTGAGCTGAAGGCATAGGCTTTAACCCACTGAGCCACCCAGGCGCCCCTAGAGTTTATTTTTTAAAGGTTTCATTTACTTGCTAGAGAGAGAGGAAAAGAGAGAGCATGTGCAGGTGCACATGCAAGCCTGGGGAGGTTCAAAGGGGGAGGGAGGGAAAGAGGGAAACTGTCCCAAGTAGATTGTACACAAAGCACAGAGCCTGAAGCAGGGCTGAATCTCGCAACCCTGAGATCGTGACCTGAGCTGAAACCAAGAGTCAGACGCTTAACCGATTGAGCCATGCAGGGGTCCCTAACTGGAGTTTATATTAAAGATAAGCATCTACTGTTTATATACTATAATGACTGTCTTTATTTTAAGATCATTACTGATAATCTATGTGCATTATTTTTATATACAATATCTGCAGTGCAAGATTCTTTTATGTTTTATCATCTTTTTCTCTCTACTTCTTCCTTTCTTCTTTTCATTGTCTTTTTAAGTTTCTGGAGCTAAAAGTCCAGATAAGAGCATTTCTCTTACTTCCCAGAAATTACACTCTATTGGCTAAGACAGGCAAGCTGATTACATACTACGGCAAGATAAATATTAACTTATAGGGGCCCCCGAGGACAAACTCTTAATTCTTCTGGAGGGTAATTCAAAGAGTAAATGAAGATTTTCTTGAAGAAATGATGCCTGGCTTTTGAAAAATAAGTGGGGATTTAACTGCCAAATACACAGTGGATGCCATATGAGTAGTCAAAGCAACCAGAGAGGACAGAGTGAGATCTTGAAACTAAGAAATGGTTATTGAGGGTTATGTGTAAAGGTGAGTCTTGAAGAGAACGACAAGATAAGGTATGAGATAGTGAAAATCCTGTCCTGTCTAGTCAAGGAGTTAAGCTTTTCCAGTATAAATAGGAGACTACATAATCAGGTTTTAGAAAGAAAATTCTGATGAATTGAACTAATCAAAAACTAATGATGTATTATATGGTGGCTAATTGAAAATAATAAAAAATAATAAAGATTATGTCTGAGATTTAAATTAAAAAAAAAAAGAAAGAAAATTCTAGTAGCAGTGTGATCTAAAATAGATTTAAAGCTGGGGGAAAAAATAAAGCTGGGAGCATAGGAGATACGAGAGTGTAAATAGAGGCTTGTGATGTGAACAATCAGAAGCATCAACAGAGTAAGAAAATGAGCAAATCAGGAGAGAAGATTGTAGCCCAAACTGGAATTAGAGTGTCTGATTTGATTTCAGAGTAGATTAGTCATAGAGGACGGTAAAATCCGGTTTGCGGCCATGGATCTGGGAGGCTCTCTTCCCAGTGTGGAGAGGAGGTTCACTAGCTATCAGGAAGTCAAGTAACTCTAGGGATAGTTTATTGTATGTTGTCCTTAAAACATCCCAAGATAATTATAGGGTCTTGATGAATTGGTTGCTATATAACCATAATGAATAAGAGTGGGAAGAGTGGGACGCCTGGGTGGCTCAGTTGGTTAGACGACTGCTTTTGGCTCAAGTCATGATCCCGGAGTCCCAGGATCGAGTCCCGCATCGGGCTCCCAGCTCCATGGGGAGTCTGCTTCTCCCTCTGACTTTCTCCTCACTCATGCTCTCTCTCACTGTCTCTCTCTCTCAAATAAATAAATAAAATCTTTAAAAAAAAAAAAAAAGAGTGGGAAGAGTTAGGAGATTCCTTGAGTTTCAAATGATAAGAGATATTCTACTCTGAGTCTGAAGGAATGATGATTTAAATGGAAAGCTGAGTGATTTCCATAAAACTATAGAACAAGTACTGGCTGAGAGAATGAACAATCTCTTTTCAGAAACATACTAAAGAAAGTGGCAGTGACTTAGAAAGAAAAACAGTAATTTGTTTATCTTAAATGAAGATTCAGAAAGCCCAGTAAAAAGTGTCAGAAATGAAGTGAGATACAAAAGATCAATTTAGGAGAAAGAAATCAGAAATAAGGTTGGGATAGTGATGACCGGAAAGGAAAGAGACTAGAAATTTAAGTTTCACTTGAACTCTGGATCAGTGGGCAAGTTGTTTCCTTCAAAGGGCTACAGAATCATAACAAATGATTTGTGTCCAGAATATAAAAATAATTTATGTAAATAAATAATAAGTAGCAAACAATCCAAACTAAAAGGGCAAAAGACCTAAAGTAGGCTTTGAGTAATATATATATATATATATATATATACACACACATACACACACACACACATCTCCTAAAAACATATAATGTATGCACACCATCTTTACTCCATCAGGAAAATACATTTTTAAATCTCAATAGGTAACACTACACACCCCAAAGAATTATTAAGACAATTAAAAATCCTAGGCTTTGGAAAGGATAGAAAGCAAGTGGATTGTTCATACATTGCAGATGGGAGAATAAATTGTTTCAGCTATGTTACAATACTGTGTGGTAATATACTCTCTGTATTTGAGTCCTGATTTTTTCACTAATTTTGTGATATGGGGCAAGTTACTCATATTTCATATGTTTGTATTCCGTTTGTAAAATGGAATTAAATGAATTAATTCATGAAAACTGCCTAGAAGTATGCCCAGTATATAGCAAGTGTTCAGATGATCTCACCTATTATTATGGTTATTTTAAGTGTTATGTTGGAATTTAAAAAGTAAATTTCAACCATTTATTATTAAATAAAATTGATAAAAACAACATAAAAATTAAGAGAAAAATTTAAAAATTAGAGTAAGATATGTAAGAATAATTATTAATATATAAAAGGAAGCACTTTTAAAAACTTCCTCCTGATTCTTAGATGTGTATTTAGACATATTTGTAATTAAACTTGATATAGCATGTGACACCTTATTTTTACACTTAAACTAATATCATTAAATGTGTGTGTTTCTGTATACTATGGAACATTGCTATTCATGGCTGTATAATATCTTATTAAGTGAAGATATCATAATTTAGTTGAAATAATGTTTATGTCTAGCATGTTTCCAATTATTTATTTTGTTATGATATATAATACCTTACTGAACATCTTTATGAAGAATGGCCTTTCCTGGTTACTCTAATTGATATTCCAAAGTATCCTTTTTTCTGCTTATACTGTATTACTTTGTTCTACACATGAATCAGATTTCACAGTTCTTTAGTTCTTTCTGCACTATAAACATATCTTAATCAGGAATATAATGTTTGGAGTGTTTCCTAAAACAAAACAAAAAAAAGTTTTAGCATAAACTATTAATGGAAACATTTAAGTAACTTATTTTAGAGGATAATTGTATCTTAAGTTTACACAAACATCATATTATCAGAATAGTATTCATTGGCAGATAGTGATATAAAAAATCAAGTGTATGTTCAATTTGGTGCCTCTTTTGGACCAGTGCCTCTTTTGGACCAGTCTCTTCTCCCCAAAATACTTTATATTCTTTTTATAATAGTCTATATTATCTTAAATAAACATAGAAGAATGCCAAGAGAATCAATAATGAAGTTCGTTTGCTCAGAGAAAGGAAAATAAAGCTATTTGGGTAATATGAATTCTAGACATACCCTTAGACTTGATTCATATTTTTCCAACTACCTCTCTTCTTTGCTGTGACTGAAAAGTTGAACAACATGGTGTTGCTGAAATACCAGTCCACGCATTTCTACATATAACAGTCTTGGAGAACCATATGTCTATGTTACCTTCTTTTCTTCCAATCTTGCTTGCTGTTCTACGATTATAAGAATTCTACTAGATTATGCATTATAGATATGGTGATTAAGTTAGTGTAGTTTCGGGTATATTAAATCTTTCCTTTAAAGGATGTGTTTTATCAAGTCATTACTCCTCAACAATGTCAAAAGTTCTGTTAGAGAGAGAAAGCATGGTATGTATGTATTTTCCTCACAGTCCAGCTATTATGGGATCTCTCTGTCTTCTCTGTCACTTAACTGTAACCAGAACACTTAATAATGACCATTTCAATAGTAAACATGAGCCAGTGTAAGGGGAGGGGGGAGATGTTTGAATTCCTCATGATTCTGAAATTTGGATTTTGAATGCTCTGGAACCTTGCTTCCTATACTAGTTGTAGGGCTCCCAGAAGTTTAATGGAGAGGTGTGAACAGTTGGCTAAGGCTGTGACTTGCTGCAGTGAGCTTCAGTTTTTATTTAACATCAATTCGGCTGCTTCTCCCTTCTTTGCATTTACCTCTTTAACCTTTAACCACAGTTACTGAAGTCATCTATTTTCTTCAAATTCTTTATGTAATGTACCATGGGTTTATGCCTGTGCAATTTTCTTTTTTGTCTAAAGAGTGGGGACAAAACCCATTGTCAGTGCTCAATAAATGTTTCATCAGTGCCATTACTTAATATTCATTTAATTAATATTCATTATAGATCAATTCATAATTGTCATCATAGTAATGATAGGCAAAAAAGAATCTAATTTTTTCCATACTTTGAAAATCTAACTCGGACTCATTTTTAAGTTATTATTCATAAAAAGATAGCTGCTTTTTATTTATTTATTTTAAAAATATATAGAATTAAATTCTGAACATTCCTATATTTTTTTTGCCAATGGTTTTCTGACTCAAATTTCAGTGAGGAACACATTTAAGCACTAAAGCTCTAGGATGTTTATAATATACGTGTACATCCATTTTGGATGGACAGAGTCTTCATGTATGTATATTTTAAAGGTACATAGGATAAGAAATGGGAAAAGACCCTGCACACTAAGTGATGATCCCATCATCTACACTTGTAAGATGAACCATTTATCTGTTACATTGTCTTAGATTGATTTTAGTGGTTTCCAAAGAACCCATCTTTGTAGTAGCTTAGGCTATGTAGTATAGTATATGTATACTTACAAATAAGGTCTAATCTAGAAGAAAAAATTCATTATATTGTGGCAAATTATATTTGTTTCTACCTAAATGAGTATGATAGAGTTCTATTGTTAGGATTCTAAAATACTATTTTTAGTTGTCTTTTTTTTTTTAATAGGGCTGCAAAGATGTTTTTCCACATTTCTCTGATATTTTATGCCTAACATGTAGCTGTACCCAGAGCAAATTATAATAATTTTTTTAAGGAAACAAACTTGGAGTCTGTTAATTTTGTCATGATTTATGGAAAAGTAAAAATGAAAGACTGATATGACATAAACTGGGAGTTCAACTAATTGAAAATCTGATGGAAATCTAAATCATGTAGGCAAAAAAATAAGCATTATCTAAAGAAGGATAAAAATATTTGATAGCTAAAATCTAGGAAACAGGCTGAAGCAAAGTAAAGAATGTCTTTTATGTACCTGTTTCAAAAGTGAGGATATGCAATTATCTATTAATGAATTAAGTTATTCTACAGCTTACTGCCAATAACATTCAAAGCAGCTTATATAAGTATGCAGCAATCTAACACAATAAATGTATACCAAAATTAAATTAGACTTAGAAATTCATGTCACTAATATCCTAAAAAAGTTGACAGAGGTAGTTTGCAAATTTGTCGCTGAGTTTCTTAGTAGCCTTATGAAAAGAGGGGAAATACAGTCTTGACAGTTTTCACAACATAAAAACAAATCATTCACTTAGCGGAAACACTTTTTGTTGTTACTGTTGTTTCTGAGATCTGAGATTAATTTCTTCCATACCAAATTGTATCAGAGGGCACAACAGCTCAACAATATTGCTATCTATAATCATAGTAATGTTTATTTCCTTTGGTTTCTCTTTTTTAGAATAACTGTCAATGCAGACGGATGGCTTATGGCCAAAGTGCATTTTAGTATAAAGAAGTCTACCTGTTGCCAAAATAAAATAGTAGTAATTCTGCCATAAGGAAAAAGAAAGAAGCGTAGTAGTTAGAAGTTACATCGATGCCATATGTGAAGATTTATTATATTGAGCAGAAGAAAATATTAAGAGCAATTGTTTTACATGATCAAGAATACTAAAGGAAACATCTGTTTTATAATATATTGATCTAAAAGGAGTAACTACAAGGTTAAGAAACGACATAGAGAAAAAAAAAATACCTTAGGAGAAACCAAAAAGAAACCAGTGTCTATATAGGGAAGAATCAACTTCTGAAGAGAACTGCCTCAGTGATTTGACGGATTGGATTAAGAAAATCTCGTTTAGTGCAAAGATGCTATCCCTAAACAAAAAATTAAAATATTTTCTTAAGTCTAAGTATACTGAAGAAAATAAAATTATGCTAAAAAGAACTGACATTTCTTCAAATTCACTCATCTATTTAATGCAATTCCCATATAATATTTATTTATTTTTTGCTTGGCAAAATGATTCCACAGTTTGCCTGGAAGAATAAATATGCACAAATACATTATAAATTCATAAAGCCATAAGCAATAGTAAGGAAGACCTTTTTTTTTTTTTTAAAGATTTTATTCATTTATTAGAGAGAGAGAAAGCTCAAGTGAGAGAGAAGCAGAGAGAGAGGGAGAAGCAGACTCCAAACTGAGTAGGGAGCCCAATATGAGTCTCGATCCTAGGACCCTGACATCATGACTTGAGCTGAAGACAGCTATTTAACCATCTGAGCCACCCAGGTGCCCCAGGAAAGACTTGTTTTTGACAAACCTTAAAATTATGCTTATTAAAGTCACAGTGATCAAAATAATGTCATAGTGGCTCTAGAAGTTATAAGGACCTAGTAGAAAGTCTAAAACATAGTACACTAATATGTAGTAATGTAGTGTATGATGGAGGCCATATATTTAATCTAGAGGGGGATAGTGGGAATCGGTGGTGTTGAGATCACTGCATAGCCATATGGGAAACCAAATTAAGATAAATTCCACTTTATACCTATTCCAAAATAAATCAAACATGGATTAAAGATATATTTTTGCCCTTTAAAATGATTTTTTTTGCCTTTTTATCTTTTTCTTAAAAGGAAAAGATTAAAGAAAATGTTGACAGACTTGACCAATCAAAAAATTTGTTTAAATGGTAAAGAAAGAAAAAAATAAATAAAAATGTTAAAAGACCAAAGCTCACAAATCAAGGCAAACATAAGCATTATAACAACAACAAAAAAACCCTTGTTTTGTAGAATTATTTTATTTATTTATTTATTTATTTTTAAAGATTTTATTTATTTACTTGACAGACAGAGATCACAAGTAGGCAGAGAGGCAGGCAGAGAGAGAGAGAAGAGGAAGCAGGCTCCCTGCGGAGCAGACAGCCCGATGCGGGGCTTGATCCCAGGACCCTGGGATCATGACCTGAGCCGAAGGCAGAGGCTTTAACCCACTGAGCCACCCAGGCGCCCCTGTTTTGTAGAATTAATGGAAATAACTACAAAATAATTTTAAAACTTAACCAATAATTAAGAAATTTAAATTACCAATAATTAAGTTACCAATAATTAAGAAAATTAAAACAAGTTAGAGATCATACATTTTCTACTCAGTAAGACATGATTGCCATGGAGTGTGGCATTTATAGATGCTCCCAGATATGTGAACCTCTGTATTGGTATTTTTCTGCTTGTGCCCTCCAAAGCAAGATTGGGGTTAGGGCAGGGCAAATATCCAGAACTAACTGCATTACAGTAGAAATAAATACTTTAAATCATTTCTGTCTTCTACCTTTTAAACTTTGAGTGCAATTAAAATCAGATCCCTTCACCACTAGACATTTAAGGGTAAATTCTACCTTGCAGAGGTAACCTATGGTTTTAATGATTCCAGATGAAGTGGCGGTGATCATAAAGTATTTATATGCATGCTTTTCTCTGTTTTACTATTAAATATAACTTCTTTATTCTCAACTTTCAACGTGAAACCTGAACAAGAATTGATTCATTTAAAACATTTGGTCTGTACACCAATTTCATGCACAATGTAGTGATTTTTGACCCTCTTTTATCTTTTTTTCTTAGTTCAACCTGCATTTCCCCTTTCTATAGAAGAAGGATTGTTTAATTCTTTTGAGGCTGCCATACTCACTCCTTGCCTTCCAGCCTAGGTGGTAAAATATATCATTTTAAATTCTGTTGCTAATGCTCACAGAAGCTTTGACCTAGTTGGCCTTACTTGCCTAAGGAAACCCACATCTTATAGGAATACAGCTCACCACACCATATTCTATTCCGTATAATATTATTCCTGTTTCACCCCAACCTCAAATATTCTTGAATTCTTCCATTTGGTTACCATTACTCCAACATCCTTGAGTCACCAATGCCTGTATCCCTCCAGTTTTCCTTTCTTTCTTTCTTTCTTTCTTTTTTTTTTTTTCATTCTAGCACTTTCTGCTTCTCTTTCTCCCGATTTTTCTCCTTTCGTGGCCTTTGTCACAATATGTAATAATATATTGACTCACTAATTTACAGTTGAAACCCTCAAATAAAGTGTCACTTAACATGCTTGTGATAGGTAGCTCTGGATAGCACCATGATCTGAGTCCAGCACTGGAACTTCTCTGTTTCTACTCTTAGTGATATGTCTGCCCTTGAACTCATACTAGAAGGATGGCTGTTATTTTCTGTTTTTCTGTATTTGTATATGGATCTGAACTTGTCTGCTTCTTAACGTAGCCATAACTATATGCAGCTGTGAAGATACACTCACCGTGTCAGATTTTCCTCCTCCTTCTACCTCAACTCACAGTATTCTCATTCCTGATTATAAAATGTGTGGAAGACTATTCTTGCTATTCATCCCAAATCCAGTGATGGTCTTTTTGGACGGTTTCCCAAGGAGCAGAGCATGAACCAGGGGCTTGGGTGTTTGTGATTTATAGAGGGAGGAATGTCTCTTTTTCTTTCTTTTTCTTTCTTTCTTTCTTTTTCTTTCTTTCTTTCTTTCTTTCTTTCTTTCTTTCTTTCTTTCTTTCTTTCTTTCCAGCATAACAGTATTCATTGTTTTTGCACCACACCCAGTGCTCCATGCAATCCGTGCCCTCTCTAATACCCACCACCTGGTTCCCCCAACCTCCCACCCCCCGACGCTTCAAACCCCTCAGATTGTTTTTCAGAGTCCATAGTCTCTCATGGTTCACCTCCCCTTCCAATTTCCCCCAACTCCCTTCTCCTCTCTAACTCCCCTTGTCCTCCATGCTATTTATTATGCTCCACAAATAAGTGAAACCATATGATAATTGATTCTCTCTGCTTGACTTATTTCACTCAGCATAATCTCTTCCAGTCCCATCCATGTTGCTACAAGAGTTGGGTATTCATCCTTTCTGATGGAGGCATAATACTCCATAGTGTATATGGACCACATCTTCCTGATCCATTCGGAATGTTTCTTTATAAAACCATCTGTAAGGGATGGAGGAAGGAGGAGAAGAAGGGGACTTTGTGCAAGAAAGTGGTTATAAGAAGAGAGTAAACCTTGGCCTGAGCCCTGAGAGCTCTGGCATAAAATCATACCATAAGGCTGTTCTTAACTTAAGACAAGGGGTTGGCTTTTTCTAACTCAGATCAGTTATTCATTAGCTGTGGCTTCCTCCAGGATAAGAAGTGCTTGCTCCTCAGACAGCCTGCTCCTGGAGTAAAGGATAACTTCAGAAAATGTGACAATTAGGAATTCTCAACAGTCTACATTCATAGCAGTTGGGAATAGGTTCTCTGGCTAGGTGACAAAGAATCTGCGTTGGGGTACCAAAAACATCCACTAGACCCCCTTTCCAAGAATCCTCTTTTTTGAATCCCCTGCAGCATTGACAGTATTTTAGATGCTCTGTTCTTGTATCATGACACTCACCTCACACGTTTCTACTCGATTTTATTCTGCCTCTCGTCACACTCAATCCATATTGCTCAATTCCTAGCCCTCCTTCTTTTTTTTTTTTTTTTAATTTATTTGACAGAGAGAGATCACAAGTAGATGGAGAGGCAGGCAGAGAGAGAGAGAGGGAAGCAGGCTCCCTGCTGAGCAAAGAGCCCCATGCAGGACTCGATCCCAGGACCCGGAGATCATGACCTGAGCCGAAGGCAGCAGCTTAATCCACTGAGCCACCCAGGCGCCCCCCTAGCCCTCCTTCTATTCTCTTAATTATGTTTCCATTTTTAACTATATACTTATGCCATTACGCTCACTGTAGATTATCTCATCCAATTCCATGACTCCAGCTACCCCCCCCCTTTTTTTAAAGATTTTATTTATTTATTTGACAGAGAGAGAGAGACCACAAGTAGGCAGAGTGGCAGGCAGAGAGAAAGGGGGAAGCAGACTCTCCACCGAGAAGTGAGCCCGATATGGGGCTCAGTCTCAGGACCCTGAGATCATGACCTGAGCCGAAGGCAGAGGCTTAACCCACTGAGTCACTCAGGTGCCCTCAGCTACCACTTTTGAATATGTCTGTGTAAGTTTGTTCTCTCTGACTTGTCAAGATCCAAATACTCAGCTTCACCTTGTGAATTTCCTCTTGGATGTCCCACAGAGGCCTCAAGGTCACACCAGGAGCTGAACTTGAGTTGTTTCCTGTGAAGCTGTTCCCTGTGCTCACTGACCCCCCTGCCATCACTCTCATTGCTCACATGAAAGGGTAGCTCTCTTTATCTCTAGCACCTAATTCATTGTGACAAATAGTAGATGAGCAACAAATATTGACTGAATTAATGAATAACAATCAGTTGTCTGTTTTTATCCCCATCAGTTTTCAATTTCTCTTGAGTCGAGAAGAAAATACATCCGATAGTGACATAAATATCCAATAACATATTAAAATGGGTATGTGGCAGGGAAGCTTATTCTTAGAAATCATTCATAACACATGGTAATTAGATCTTACTGTTACAAGCTAATAAAATTCAGTTTAAAGTATGTGAAGATGAGGTAATATTAGTAGATGTCTAATGAGTATTATGTTTAGTTTCTGGAGTGGCACTTGAAGTATTTTGTAATTATTACTAAATTTCAGAAAACTTGTGATTGTTATGTTATTGTAGTTATGTAAAATATCCAATAGATGGTACTGTGAAATGCCTAATATTTAAAATAAAGTGGCATTGCAGGCAGAGAGTTTAAAGGGAACATTTCAGAATTCTGAGGAGAATCAAGACATTTTTCTCTGGATGTCAAATTACATTTAAAATCTGATTTTTAAAAATACAGTTGAAGCAATACAGTAGTCCATGTAAAATATAATAAATATTCATTCTCAGCTCAGAAAATGAAAATTGATGTTTACTACGAAATGGAACTTTAAAATTGTTCCTATTCTATTAGTAAGATTTTTTTTTAATGTGGTGATTACTCAATGTTACTCAAATAACAGCATTTTCAGGAAGAAATCATAGGAGCGGCATGTCTTTGTCACTGAAATTCTACAGAAGTTTTTATGTTAAAAATAAAGCAGGCCTGTGTGAGACAATCTCCTTCTTACTTAGAGTGAGTTCATTATTTCTTTCATATGTTGGTCTCTACCAAAACCAGTCTACTACCTGACTAGAACATTATACTGTTTTGTAAATATACCATGCATCAGAATACTTAAAAATATGTATGGTCTTATGGAGTTAATATATATTTTTAAAAGTAATAATAAGAACTGATTAGAGTTTGTTCCTAAAGAGCATACGAAAAGGAGTAATCTGTAAATAGCCTTATTTATCTTAGTGCTCATGGGTATTTCCATTTTAAAGTGGCGCTTGTTTATATGTAAGAATGAATGCCAGATATTGATTATCAGAACAAAGTTTTACAGAAACTACTTCTGAAGCTAAAACTGAGAGTAATTATGTGATAACGTAGAAAGCTTGAAGATCTCTGTATATCGTACTTTAAATATTACATGTAGCTTTTTAAAGTTTTTGCTAACTGTTCGTGATAACTATTCTTTAATACTGGTGAGTATTCCTTTGTATTAGGGTTATTGATTTGTTAGCTTATTCAGTAATCTTCTATTGCATATGACAGTATGCCGGTTACTAGAGAAACCAAGAATTAAGAAGAATGTTCTTGCATGAATCAGCTTCTTGTGGGATATGCAGTTATGTCCTTTGGCTTCTTTATGCAATTACTGTTTTTCCCATGTTTTATATAATCTGAATATGTTATATTATGGCTCCTCTTAAAAAGAATATAGTCTTAGGTGCATGTGAATGTTCTGCTTAAAGGAAATACGCTATTGAAATACCTTGAGCTACCTTAAATAATGGAAAGTTATTTTCTTTATTAAAAAAAATTAGTTCTTTGGTAAGTCTAGGTTTTCTGACCATCATCTCCTAAGCCATATCAAAACAATTATGCTAGATTTGTAGTAGAAAAGTGTGGGATGAACAGCTCTTTTTCTGGATACTTGGAGTTACACATGATTTCTGTCCACCACTACATAATCATAACATCTTTATGGACTCATCAGGGAATAAAGGTGTCTCTAGAATCCTACTCAGGCCCTTTCAGATTTTGTGTGCATCGAGTACTATGTTCTTTTCAAAAACAGTAACACAAACTGATTCATTTACTCAGATTTCCTAGTATGCTGGATGTATGTAACATTACATGGCCAAGCTCCTACTTGAGCTAAATGGGTTTAAATATAAACTGTGCATGCAGATCTCAAGTGATAGTCTCTTAATAGATGTCAGATACTCCTTACTGCTGCCCTCTTTTATTTCAGTAACATTTTAATTAATTCACACTGATTGAATAAATGTACATTGAGACTTGTTTCCTAATGAGGGCGCATTTAGAGGAAAGGTTTTGCATCATTCTGATATCCTGTGGGTAATTATATTCTAATTATATGGTCGGGGGAAAAGAGTCTATAACTCAGTACTGATATTGTTCGTTGGACCCAATTAATTACATGCACATAATGAAAGTTCATGATAAGGTTGACTGGCAGTCAGTGTAAAATTTTAACTCAATTGAATCTTAGCCTAATGTGAGTGCAGAATTGGACTTTAACCTAGTTAGAAAATGCTTTGGTGTGAGATCAGTGGATATTTAGAGGGGCAAAGGATAAGAACAAATTTCATTATAACTTGTTTGTTTTTTAATTCGAGGTCTTTTCCGAGATTGATGAAAAGGAAAACTTAGCAGCCTAATGCTTTAACTCTAAATATTATTATCAGTATTCTTTCACTATCTGTGGTGATTTTTCTGTATTTTAGAAAGCCACAGTGATACATTTTGAGAATGAGATCGTGTTGAGAAAAAGACTAGTCATAACAGGAAGTATTACTGATCTATTTTATTCACATGAAATTCAATAGATATTAATTTATTATATTAGGTGTGGTTTTTTTTTTAAGAGTCTGTTTTATTTAAAACCACCGACTGCACTCAGATCCCTGTCCCAAACATCACAAACAGAATCATGTGTACACATATGTACTTACATAGGTATGTATTAATTACCATTATGTAGAGTAAGAGTTCTAAAGAATTATCTGACACAAATTAACAGTCAGTAAGACATGTGCTTTCATCCTGAAATGTATTTTGAAGGTGGTTGAATCTGATATTTAAGGGTTTTGCAAAACTTCAAACAAATGCAAAGCCATGGGGTGCCTGGGAACTCAGTCAGTTAAGTGGCCAACTCTTGATTTCAGCTCAGGTCATGATCAAGTCCTGGGTCAGGCTTTGCACTCAGCAGGAAGTCTGCTTGAGGATTCTTTCCCTCTCTCTCTGCCCCTCTCCCCACTCACAGGAGAGTGCTGCACACTCGCTCTCTCTCAAATAAATAAATAAATCTTAAACAAATAAACATTAAAGCCATGCTCTAAATATCAGCTTCCATTTTTCCTTTACTCAGTGTCATTGTTTTATTTGAATGAAAGGACACTCATCTTCAAAATGGTAGATGTCATTTGATGCCCATGGTCCATTTGAGGATGGAGGAGTATAGCAAAGAAGGAAGACTTCGTTCTTCTTTTCTTTCTTTCTTTTTTTTTTAGCCTCTTCGGGTCCCCCTCTCCTTTTCCTGTGTTGTTTTCGCTCTTAGATCTCTTTTCACCCCTCCCGCATCTTTCCTTCTTTCTCTCTCCTGTAACAGTCCTAACATATATGCTTCATTAAAAATAAATAAATAAACAAATCAATCTGCTGGTTCCATTGGTTCCATCTGCTTATATGCAACAAACATAGTATCAGATGAAGAAAGGGTGATTAGTCCTTTTTCACTGAGCTCTAGGCAGGCAGAAAAAGCTAAGGGAATCTTTGAGGTTTTAAAGTTAATAAAATAGTTCCTATTTATTGGAAACTTAAATTTGTTAGATACCCTTTTAATCCTAAACGTAGCTATTGTTATCATGCTCACTGGACATGTGAGGAAAGTGAAGCAGAAAGATACTGAAGAAATTTACCTAAAGTCACACAACATGCAGGTGGCACAAGCAATACACACCCTACCCCAATTCCATGTTCTAAACTCATTTTTGGTGTTCATGCTGCATTCCCCAATAATTGGTGAACCATGAATTCAGTTAGGGGATCTAGATCAGCATTTCAAGAAGGAATGGGGAAAAAAATAGCCATTAGAGGAGAAATAGAAGTGAAGAGAGAAAAGAATAGAATATATCAGAGAATGGGGCATACAAGGTAGGTGGTCTTTGCAAAATTATTTTACCAGTATGTATGCACATATTCTTACTATGGTTCAGAGCTAAAAAGAAATTAAAGAACCAACCATATGGGCTTCTGATGATTTTATGAGTCCTAACCAAGTAGGATAACATTTCTAATGGTTTTATTTCACTAGCTAGTCAAGTACATAAGACAATAACAATAAAAACAACATTAGAAAGGTTTAGTTGTTGCTGATTGCTTTTACATGTAGAAATCTATCTTTGAAACTTGGATATCTTCATAAAGATACATTTACCATTTGGTGCCCCTTGATTTCCAAATATCCATTACACTAGGTGTACTTTCCCTGAAGGCTCAGGGTCTTTCCTTTCTAGACACAAACATGCATGTATACTGGGGGAGCCATTAAGGAGGGAGCCTCACAATCCCTTCTGTGCAAAATCTTCTGAACTAAACTCTGCAAATATGTGTAAACAATCACATTTACAAGAATAAGATCAGACATTCTTGTGAACAATTAAAATTATAAGGGTAATGAAATTATCTCAATTAAAAATATTCTTACCATTAAATTTATCTTGGTGTAAGCTTAAAAATTTGGCTCAAGTGAGAAGTGGTTCGTCAAGGGACACTGAATTAAGATTATGTGTATCTTCCTTCATCTGAAGATTTTCTTTATTTGTCAGAGAGAGAGAGAGAGAGAGAGTGAGTATGCGCGAGTGGGCACAAACAGGGGGAGCGGCAGACAGAGGGAGAAGCAGGCTCGCCACTGAGCAAGGAGCCTGATGCAGTAGAAGCAGTACTCGATTCCAGGACTCTGGGACCTGAGCCAAAGGCAGATGCTTAACAGACTGAGCCACCCAGGTGTCCTATATGTGTTCTTCTAAAATATTTTATTTTTGGTAGTTACATTTTAATTAAGTATGTCAAAGTGCTGCTGAAAAAAAAGTTAATGATCCTTCTAATTGAAAGACTTGCCATACATTGAAATAATCATTGGTTATAAAAATTATTTGTAGCTGGGGTGCCTGGGTGGCTCAGTGGGTTAATCCTCTGCCTTCAGCTTAGGTCATGATCTCAGGGTCCTGGATCGAGCCCCTGCATCGGCTCTCTGCTCAGTGGGGAGCCTGCTCCCCTCCCCCCATCCCTGCCTGCCTCTCTGCCTACTTGTGATCTGTCGAATAAATAAATAAAATCTTTTAAAAAAATAAAAATTACTTGTAGCATAAAAATTATTTCAGTCTCACTTCCTTTTTAAAATTTGTTTTGTGGGGCATCTGGGTGGTTCAGTTGGTTAAGTGTCTGCCTTTGCCTCAGGTCATGCTATCCATTTCCTAGGATTAAGCCCCATGTCAGGCTCCCAGCTCAGCAGGGAGTCTACTCTCCCTCTGCCTCACCTGCTTGTGCTCTTTCTGTCTCTCTCTCAAATGAATAAATAAAACCTTTAAAAAAATAAAATAAAATTTATATTGTGTTCAAATGTGTGGTATACACACTTAAGGACCTGAAAAATCATAAAAGGTTAAACAAATCATGAATCTGGAATGGGACAGTAAAATTCACCAAAATCAAATGTGTTTATTCACTATGGTAAAGATGGTAGGGATGCCCTTGATACATTTTATCATCAAGTGTGAGAGAACAGCTTCTCTCCTTCCGACTGACAGGTACCATAATAGGAAGACAATCGATCTTTTTCCAAACTAGCTTTACTTTCCGTCCCTTGTTTTCTGATGGCAGGGATATCCAATTGCATATAAGGAAAGAGCTATGTAGAATAGCTTTATTTGACCACTTCAGGTTACCACTGTACTAGAAGTTATTATGTTAAATTACTCCATATTGATATTCAAGCCCCTTTTTCAGGCAGAACAGATGTATATTGTAGTCTCTAAATCCTTCCCGTGTTCACTGTCTTAAGATAATTTGATTATTTTTATTTTTTCAGTGTTCTAAAATTCATTGTTTATGTACCACACCCAGTGCTCCATGCAATACTATCAAATCACTTAAAAAAATAGAGACATGGATAGAAAAGTTAGAAAAAAAATTCTTATTGAACTGGTTGTTTGAATAAATGGAGCTTGGGAAAGGGAAGTACTGTATTTGGATTCTGTCGTTACCTTTATTTTCTTGGGCTGGTTATCTGATCTTTCTGATTTTCAGTTTCTCAGTCTGAGAAGTGGAATATCTTGGCTTAGAGGAGGATTAAATGAGATGATAAACATAAAAGCAATTTTTTCAAAAAAAAATTCCTATATAGGTATAGCATATAATTCTGTTAATTTTACTTTAGTCTTGAAATAACTAATGACCCTTTTAATGTGAATATTATGCTCTTTCTATATTTTTAACTCAAACCTCCCAACAATCTCTTCACCAAAGATTTTTCTTTGTCCTATGACAATTTGGATTAAATTGTCAATTTAAAATGATTACATGTTAGAAACTATGAGGACAAGAGAGATCTCAATACTTTAGAGTAATAGGATTTTTAAAAATTCTTTGGTATTAGGTTGAACTTAATAAGTGCCCTGAAGACAAATGCATCTTTTAAACTAATTATCTGTACTGTGTATTCTGTTTAATATTAAAGTGATACTGATTAAATAAAATCAATCACATTCCTCTGTAGTCACACCTCACATTTGATTAAATACAAATACACAGTTCCTGTATTAATTCTGATTAAAAATATATTACATTTAGAATTACACACTCATGATAATTTTCAAAAAACTAAAACATTTACTCTGTTCATCCTTGATATTTGAAAATCATATACAGAAGGTATAGTTGAAGTAACATAATATCTGAATTTGTTCTCTAATGAGTTGCTTGTTTATCTTTTACCTAGATACCATAGTTTTCTTATAGTAACTTGAGAGTAAGCCACTGATGGGCATGTTCATTTAATATATACTCTTTGCCTACACATCTTGTTTGTAAGTGAGCTTGTATATACATTGTTTCATCACTTCTATTCTTGGAATGAATTTTTAGTGTTGCTCTCAGACGTCAAAGTGTTGCTGGAGAAAATTTTCTGAGCTGGTGGCTTTCTTACATATTTATGACTTCTAGCCCCACTTGCTCTGAATTTTGCTTGATTCTGTTACTCATTCTTTGTCAGCTACTTTCCCATCCTCAGAGAGGTAGTGGCAAACTCTCTACTATTTCCTTGCTTTCTTATATCGCTATCTCTCTGCCAACATAATTCATTCTCAGTAGATGACCAGTATCCCTACTACTTTAAGCAGGAAGAAGCCCACAGACAACAGTATCCGTATGGTACTAGTTCTCCAAACAGGTGGTAGCAAAGTGCCAGCCAGGCTTTAATTTCATCCTACAGTCTCTTTTGGAGGGAGAATACCTTAAAAGGGATTTTTATTATCTGAGTTGGCATGGTTTTTGCTTTTTGTGACATCAGGACACATGAATCCAATATATCCCCAGCCTATATTATTATTTTGCCATCATACATGCAGAAATATATATTTTATTATGTTCAACCTTTTGCAGATAGATTGCAGATATGACACTACATCTCTAAATAGGTCAGCAGGCATTTTCCAAGATTAAAGACAGTTTTCTATACAATTACCATACTATTATCATACCTAGGAATATTAACAATAATTCCATAGTATCAGTCATTACCTGTCTTTATTCAAATGCTTAAAAATATGTCAAAAATGTCTTTTATAGATTTTTTTGGTGGTTGAGGTGAGGTGGACAGTATCTATTTGAGATTTTTGCATCATGCTTGTTATTTTTCTGAACCATTTCCCAACTATAATCATCACTTGGCTTTCCATTGCACTGCTCTGTACGGACGTATATACGGTGAGCATTCATTCTTCCCAAAGTCAAAGGCCTCTGTGACTCATGCCATGGAGACAGTTTGATGAACATCCTAGTTTGGTTGCTTGAGATTCTCTGGACTTTCCTGGACTCATGGAGTAGGACAGGAGAAGGCATCATAGAATAAGATGCTTAAACTGAATTGGAGGGAGAAGAAACATTTGTATATTATAATAAGGTTGGAAGAACAATATTCATGTCTTAAAATGTTTATTCAGATCTAAGTTTGAACTTAGAGCTGAGAAAGAAAAATAGGAAAGCTGACAAAAAATTTGAGGTGACCTAGATTGAAGCTAGCACATTCTTCCCACCACCCATTACCCCACGTGCTATGTAGATTGACTTGGACTCAGAAGTCCAGAGCATTACTGAAATCAGAAAGCTTTCAAGGAAAGTTCCATTAAGTCTGTTTTCAATCCATCTGAGAAATAGCAATTACTTCCATAAGGTTCTCCTGTTCATGGGATAGTAAACCCGAGTTCATCCACCCAGACTTGATGACTTCCTTTGATGAAAAATGTGCAGCTGCAACATTTTTTAAACTTATATTATAAAAATATCTTCAAAATCGAGTTGCATTCCTGGACCCTTTAATTTTCTCTAGGGCTGCCCTAGACTTCTTTTTCTGATCCACTTTTGGGTGCATTTGATCTTTCTGGTCCATTTCTATGCTGAGTTGCTGCGAAGTTGCCTGCTTATTCATCAATCTCAGTATACGGCATAAGGAAGTCCACAGATAACTGTGTTCTCCGATTGTTCAGACCCATCTTGGACTTCCATTCAGATTCGCCTTCACATAGCTCAGTTCTAGGGAGGAAATGAAAATGCTGACCACTCCCTCCTCTTCAGAGACACATTAAATGTCTAAGTACTCCCAGCTTCACATTCAGGTTTCATACTTCTCTTCACCACACACAACCCACCACAGGAAAACTTTGGCTAGTACTATGTGTGTGATTTGTCAACAATTTTCCAGATTTGTTCTGAGTCCCATAGACTTTTGGAATTTGGTAACCTTTTTTTCTGTTTCTTGCCAGAAAAAAAGCTTCCCACTGTGACTCAGAAAAGGAGGGGTGGTGGATAATTGAAGATGCACTCTCACAAAGACCAGCTTCAGTGTATTTAACCTCATCTCTTTTGTTTTTTTTTCTAATTACTCTCAAGTAAAACTTTTCTACATATTTAATAGTATTTTTACTTTTACTGATACTAATGGAATTTTTTTTCTTATTTCCAGAAAAATCACATAATAAAACCAACACCATAAGCTATGTCTCCATCAAAAAGACACTGAATATTTTTAGGAAGGAATGAGAGTTGGACTGGAAAATGGAAAAGTGGGACGGGTAATTGGGCAACTTAACAAATTAGTAGGAATGGTTTATGAAGGATAATGGAACTTGGAGATGAGATCTTATTGCAAAATATAAATGTAATACCACCATGTTGTTTCAGAGAGGTCTGTGAAGCTGGCCAAGGATGTTGATCAGTCTGCTTTGGGTGATGAAATTGCATTTTGGATAAGTAATTCACAATCTAACCCACTCTGTTTTGGAACATTCCTTACTTTGTGAAAAGATATTTCTTCATGTATTTAATGAAATTAAGCAGAATAAACATGACAAGGAAATGCGTTTTATATTTATCCACTTATTTCACAGGAGAATAGTGATATAAGAACCTTCATTGGCCTTTGTTTTCAGTTTGACTTTTGTTCTTTTCCTCTTTAATATGAACTTCTCTTTTTCAACAGAATCTGCCCACTTCAGGAGTTTCAGTCCCTGAGGTGCGTAAGCAAAAAAAAAAAAAAAAAAAGCAAAAAATATTTCACACTTGGAATTGTAGGTTATTATACATCTCATGTTAGAAAGAACATTTGTGGCTATATCAGTGATATACTAATATCAGTTTGTATAGCTTATTTTGCCTCATATTATGGTATTTGGAATTGGGGACCTTGATATTTTCATGATGGGATAGACTTGAAACTGTTCCAGTCTACTTATGTGACAAACATTAGGAAAGCAAAAGTTATGTAAAACAGTGTACAGAGAAAAATGAAAGTTACTTTGCAAAGAGTTTTGCCCTGCATATAAGGATAACATCATTCCTATTTATCAAGTTAAAATGTAAATACCTTACAGAAAACCCAAACAGTTCAGTCCTCTATACCATTAAAATACAGTTTTCAGTGATAGTAGGTTGAGAAACTCTTGTTCACTTTGAAACATCTGTCACTTTAAAAAGAGTACGTCTGCATTTATCACTTAGCATATGACATTATATGGAAAGTCATTGGAAGAAAATATAGTGACAGAATAAATGACTTTTTTATTTTGAAAATAAATGTGGGCATTGCCACACCATTTATTTTCAGTAATGTGTTAGCTTTACCTTTGCATTAACAAAGTGAAGCCTCCACATTTTCCAGTGACCCTGTCCTATTCGATTGTTTTTATCTTTAAAGGATATGTTCAAATGGTATTATTTCTCTTAAAATTGAATTTTAAGATTAAATAATTTAATCTTTATTTAAATTTAAATTTAAATAATTTAAATTTAAGTAATTTAAGATTAATATTTGAATTCACTTGCTTAGGAAAAGTATTATTTATAATATATGAATACTATATAAGACTATGAATTTATTTAGAGGAAAACATATAATTGCAAAAAAATGTATTAGCTTCTCTCCCTGCCCCCTAAAAAGTTTTTGAATCAGTGTAGACTGCCTCATAAAACTTTTTTAAAAGTTCATTTTGTAATTAGAGATATACTTAAAAATATACTGGAGATATGCTTGAAAAATAATGCTGCTAATCTAAGAGAAATATTAAAACTATTTTGTATGCTTTAAGTCCATTGATACCACTATTATCATAGTCATTATAAAAATAAAAATGTTGAATTGCAGACTTAAGCAACAAAGGTACTTGGAAAGTGTATCACTTAGTTTAATTATTTAAGTGTAAGATAATAAACTTTGTATATTCAGGGGTTTGAGTTTATTTTTGCCCCGATCATAGCCCATCAAGTGAATATAGGCACTGTATTTGGGATTTGAAGTTTTCTTTTTAGACTTGTTAATCTCCGTAGGTCTCCCATATTTAGCTGTATAATCTATATCATATAGGTAGAATAAATAAACCAAAATTACAGTTTTCATAATACGCTTTTCTCATTTGTTTAAAAAAATATTTCTTCTGCAAAGTAATTAGAAGTCTTCCTACACTGATTTTTTTTTTCTGGCAAGATATATTGATTTATATTAACTTAGACTTTTCACCATCCTCTGAGGTATGTATAAACACACATATTTATAAAGTCACTACCATAGCACCGGTAAGTAGCCCACAGTAAAAGATTTTTGACAAGGGCCTTCTCATTCCTAAATTTCAGTTCTTCCAATCAGGATTTCTAGAACAGAACTCTTGTAAGTGGTTTATACCGGGTCTGAAATTACCCCCAAGAGAAAATATTCACAACATGTGTGATGTGTGAAAACCAGGACTTGGGGATCAAGTTGCAAATTGTATCTCCAGGTGTAGTTGGTGAGTAGTACTTCTGGGTACTTGAGACTAGCTGTCATTCTGTCTAATTTTTTGCCTCCCATCGGCCCCACAATACCCCACCTGGATCATTACACCACTTATCCCCAGTTATGGTGATCCAGTGGGCACATAAAGTGCTACAAAGTAAATAAACTTTTTTCAAACACCCATCTTTAACTCCTGTGGTCTTAAGCAGCATATACGAGATAACTTAATGATAACATATAACAATATACCTTTTTTATATTTTAAAAATCACTGCAATTTAATGAGTGCCTATTTTATGCCAATACCTTTATCTGCATTTTCTCTATTCATCGTCACACATGTGACATCTCCTCATGTTATAGATGAAATAAGTGATGGCTTAAAGATAGTAAATAATTTGCCCAAGTTTACACAGCAAGTAAGAGACAAAGTTGGGATTTGGAGTCCCAAGCCCATACTTAAGACTTTGTCCAAAGTAGTTTTTGTGGGGCGCCTGGGTGGCTCAGTGGGTTAAGCTGCTGCCTTTGGCTCAGGTCGTGATCCCAGGGTCCTGGGATCGAGTCCCACATTGGGCTCGCTGCTCAGCAGGGAGCCTGCTTCCCCCTCTCTCTGTGCCTGCCTCTCTGCCTACTTGTGATCTCTCTCTGTCAAATAAATAAATAAAATCTTAAAAAAAAAAAAGTAGTTTTTGTTTTTAGTAAGCACTTAACTAAATTAAAAACGAAGTGAAAATCTTTATATCAATTATTATATTTATGTTTAAAACTATGAATTACTAATTTTTTAAATCAGGGAGCAAAGACTACTTTGCTACACAGCAATAATAAATTTTGCTGCAACTTCCAAGGATTCCTATAGACTTAGAGTCTTTGCTATTTTTTCCAAAGGAATTAGTTTCTCTTGGCAGAAAACTACTCCAATTTCACAATAAGGTCACAATAATTAAAAGGACAGCTTTGCAGCCGTGAGCCTTGCTTTCTTAGAGCCTGTAACCCTTGTAAGCACCAATGAATTTGGTGACACTTACACTTTGGTGAGGGATTGTATATTGAGAATACCCAAGTGTTACCTTGGGTTCAGATTCTAGAGTTTTTGGGAAATTCTTGCGGCCTCGCTCTAGTGGCAGAAAGGGCTAAGTCTCCGTTCAAGCATGTGGGGCTGTAGCAGTAAAGCGAGTCCCAGGCCTCATGGGAAGGATGTGGTGGCAGGAGAGCTCCCTCCTCCCCATGCTTTTGTGACTTTGTACCAGTCAAGGTGCTTGGCTGCTGCCTGTCTCTCATACTGAGATTGGACAAAAAGAAGAAAACCCTGTGCTTGAGGTAATCATCACTTGCTGCTTGTAGTTTGTGAGTGATCGGTAACAGCAGGCTGAAATATTGTGGTAAACATCCCTTTTGTGAAAGCAGTTTTCAGCAATGTGCAAATACTCCACATCTGAGAATCAGCATGATATTAAAAAAAAAATTTTTTTTAGAGCACATATTTAAAGTGAGGTCTTTTTATGTCATTTATTTCATCTTCCTGTTTTCTATGAATGGTCTTTTTGGCTTTTCTTCTTTGTTAATTATGGTGATTATTCTTTTGGAATTCTATTACAATGTGTTCTCTAGTTAAGATCTGTTGTGCTACTTATAGAGTCTAAGGATCACAAAACATTAAATTCTATATTTAAAATGTCTGCATAGCAAACACAAATGCTTGATATTTGAAAATGCTGAAATATCAATAACTATATTTTATATTTCAAAGTTATATTTTCTATATTCTTTTTTGTGGTCAGAGTAGGTCTTTTCAGTGTTTGAATAATTTCTATTGATTAAAGCAATAATTTTCCAACTCTTTTTATATCTGGGACAATTTTTTCTAGCAGAACAAAATTTGCTTTAATTATAATGTAATTTTATTTTGTGGTTTAGAGCCCAAAAACTTAAAAAAGAAAAAAAAGCTGAAAGTGAAGTGGCAAACACTGCCCCCTGTTACCAGAGAGCAATTTTTTTTTTTTAAAGATTTTATTTATTTGACAGAGATCACAAGTAGGCAGAGAGAGAGGAAGGGAAGCAGGCTCCCCGCTGAGCAGAGAACCCCGATGCAGGGCTCCATCCCAGGACCCTTAGATCACAACCCGAGCCGAAGGCAGAGGCTTTAACCCACTGAGCCACCCAGGCATCCCCAGAGAGCAATTTTATCCTTAATAACAATGTATAATAAGGTTGGTGATCTCTTCCTGACTTTTCAATAATTTCAACCCTGGGATACGTCTCTTAAATATCATAATAGAACTCTGCTATTCAGAGTTAATTAACCCCCAAAACAGGCTAGTGAAATTTTTGTGGACAGCACATCTTTCAAAGGTACAATTGCTTCCCCCTTCCTGTCCCTCACATAAAATATCAAAGAAGTAAAGATTTTCTCAGTGGAAATAGGAAAAAATATCCAACTATCCTACTGTGAGCTTATGCTGCTTAAATAAAGTATAGCTCAGGGAGACTTCTATACAATTTGGAAATAAAAATAAAACAAATGAGCATAATAAAAACAAAACTCTGGGAAAAATTAAATGCTTATGATTTTCTCCTGTTTAAAATTTTCAGCCTTGATTAATTCCACAAATTTCACCCAGTAGGCATTCCCCCTCCACCCCACCAAAAGAAACCACTTGGTTTTCTTGGGGTATGTGTGTGTTTAAACAAACACTTATTATTTTAATATTATCTAAATTATATAATAAAATTCATGTATTTATTTTGAGGTTTAGAGCCCAAACACATTAAAAAAAAAAAAAAGTGGAAGGTGAGGTGGTAAGCACTGCTCTCTGGTAACAGTTTATCCCTTCCTTATAGGTAACATTTATCCCTAATAATGATTCAAAATCAGGCGGTAAGCTCTTCGTGAAGCTTTTTGACAACTTCAGGATAGACTGAGGATTTTTCTGTTAGCTTGTTATATACCTCTTTCTTATAATTTTAGACTTCTAAAATAATACCTTAGTTGAACATTCAATTTAGGATTTAAAATTTTGTTTTTATATTTTATAAAGCTTCTTATAAAGCATTTGTTTCATTGACTCCAATTTACTCAGAAAGGTGACTCCCTGAAGAGACCTGAAGCTCCTTAATCAACTGCTTTCTGCTAGTTGGAGATTCTTACCGGGAAAGAAATTCCCCTCGCTGTGAGCATAGCTAGAAATAAAATCATGTTCGTAGATGATTTAGTAGCTCTTTTTACAGACACACACATAACATGTCTTAAACTTCCAGCACTACATCTATAAATAGTTTGGTCATAAATACCCAGTTCTAGTATGACCAACCAACTTAAATTATAGTTAATTCTTACAAACTAAACATTTTAGGAATTCAATGTGAAATAGCAATTGTTGGATTATATGGCAGACTACAAGGTATATAAGGTGTGATAAACTGTAAGGTACATAAGATAATGTATATCTTCTGCACTGTAGATTTTTACAGAGTATTGTTACCATGTCTTATATACCTGCATGCAAGAATCCAGAAAGAAATTATTCCCTTACTTTCCCCCAGTATTACGTTTTTGAACTCTTAATACAAGCCATGGATTTTAGTTGTAAACATTGAGCCCTACTTATTTAAACATATACTTAAGTGTAACTAAGTGTAATTTTTCATATATATACACTTGAAATATAATAAACACTTTGCATAATTGTACTACTAATGAGCACCCTAATGGGAGAGCCACACTTTATTCTTCATAGTAACTTTCATTTATTGAGCACATATTCTAATATAGGAACAATGTTAGGAATTTATGTGTTTTCTCTTAAACCTTACACAACTGTGAGAAATACGTATTGCTAACTCCATTTCGAATAAGAGTTACGTTCTCTAACATTATGTAATATTTAAGTAGCAGAGGCGGGATTCAGCTCAAGCTTTCTGACTCCAAACCTCATCCTATAATCCACTCCTTCTATGCATTATACTCTTAACTCTCCATGCACAAAATTATAATTTTCAAGTTTAGGAAGAATGATCCATCTTTAAAAAAATCAATATTTTTGCCAGAAATTATACTTCTATGAAAGTACATCATTTTCCAAAGAATGTGAATTTCAGGAATCCTATTACACCATCCATTTTTAGCCACACAAAAATATATTCAGTGATTTTACACCATGAAATTGCAAGGTAAATGGACCATATTGATTAGCATCTATTTTGGTCTGAGAAGTTTTCTGATCCATCTGATCCTAATATAGTTAAAAAGAGCTTTATTTTGGGGCACCTGAGTGGCTCAGTTAGTGAAGCAGCTGACGCCTGATATCTCAGGGTGTGAGTTCAGGCCTGGTGTTGGGCTCCACACTAGGCATAGAATCCACTTAAAAACAAAACAAAACAAAACCCTTTGCTTTTTTTTTTTTTTTTAAGATTTTTATTTATTTATTTGACAGACCGAGATCACAAGTAGGCAGAGAGAGAGGAGGAAGCGGCTCCCTGCTGAGCAGAGAGTCTGATGCAGGGCTCCATCCCAGGACCCTGAGATCATGACCTGAGCCGAAGGCAGAGGCTTAACCCACTGAGCCATCCAGGCACCCCAGATCAGAGCTTTTCCTACCAAGCCTAAACATGACCCAAGATTTCCTCTCATTGCAGTATTTCAGGCACTTAAAATTTTTTCAATGTTGATTCATTTATTTCTCCATTCATTTATCCTGACTTTTGTCAGGCACTGATTTAGGATCTGATGTACAACAATGAAGCAAAAAAACCCTCTTTCTCTTTAAAGAATTAAACTAATTGAATTTAATTAATTTAATTTAACAGCATTAAACTAATTAAATTTTAAAAATTCAGGTTGTAATATATTTTATCCATATTTTATATATAATATGTAATTATATATACAAATATATTTTTATGTTTCTATAAAAGGAGGCTAAAGGGAATAGAGAAGTGTACCTGACATTTGAATAGAAATCTGAAGTGGGGAGTGGGCCCAACAAATACACTGAAAAGACCTTTCCAGCAGAGTGAAGAGTGATTGCAAAAACTCTGAATTAAGAGCATGCTGGTGATCAAGGAATAATGAGAAGGTGGGGGTAGCTGGAGTGGAGTGGAATAGGATGAGCGTGGTTGTTATGTAGAGAACCTACTGTAGGGAGACAAAGATGGAAGCCAATTGACTCATTAGCTGATGGCTACAATAATCCAGGCAAAGAAGAAAACAGACCTAAAGTATGTAATGATAGAAGTGGTGAGTCATCATCCAGGTTGGGATTTGTTTTCAAGGAGGGTAGCAGGAAATTTTTTTAAAAAAGGATATTTTAGAACCAATGTGGAAAGATAGAGAGGGCATTTGTATGTATGAGTTAAAGTTCAAGGGAGAATCTGAACAGGGACGAGAGCGTTAGAAGTCCTCCTCATGAAGTTGAAAGTTGAAGTTGAAAATCCGAGCCTTGGGATTTAAAGAAGCCACCTGGGGAGTGAGTGTAGGGAGTGAAGATGAAATGTTCAAGGAAGAGGTTAAATGTTATGGGACTATAAATCTGGAGGAAGAAAATGGAAGAGCCTCTCAGAAAGCAGGGAAGTAACAAGAGAGCTAAATGTGAGAGAAAGATGTTTTCAGAAGCCCAGAGAGGCAAGTGTTCAAGAGGGAGGAAGAGGTCAGTCGGCATTCTGTCAAATGCTGCCAAAAAGTGGAAAAGATGAAGGCCGACCAATAGATGTGACAATGAGAAGGTCATTGATGATTTTAAGAAGAGCAGATTTGGTGGATTAATGGTGAAAAAAGCCTTTGGGTTGGGTCAAAGAGAGGGTGAGAGGAGGGGAACATAGAAAGAGGAGGCAGACAACTACAAGAATTATTTCCACCATGGTGAACAAAGGAATTACCTGGGATGGAATGTGTGTTTTAAATTTTATGCCATCCTGGATATAAGTAGCCCCTTATAAGTTCATCATGTATTCATTTTTTATATTACCTGTATTTATAAGCATTACTTTTAGTGCTCAGTAACATCTTTTATAACTTCATATTATTTATTTCTATCATTCCTTATGATAATAATTCACTTAGTGGTCCTTGAGAACTTCTGATGAACAGTCCTCATTGGGAACATAGGGGAATGTCATCTGGTTTTCTTTCTTAGTCTCTTTAACTGGTATTATTATGTATCTATCACGGGGACTAAGCCATTTGAAAGTAACAGCAGTCTTAGTATTCACTAGGAAATCCGAATAATGAACGTGGGCCCAAGTTTGTAGCCACAAAGTTTTCTTTGTGTTGCCCTTTTTAGTAAAACAACATTCTTATAAAAGATTTCCTCCTTCTAGGAAAGACAAGCAACGGTGAAGAAGGAAAAAGGTGGTTCCCAGCAATCAAACAAAGTGACAGATAAGAACAAAATGCAAAGAGCCAACTCTGTGACGGTGGACGGGCAAGGCCTACAGGTATGACTTTTTAAATCCAAATTTGAGTAGCTTTCACACTGGTAATTGCTATGCTCTTACACACATATGTCCATCTAGCAACACATTTATTTAATGTGCGGATTAGCTTAGCAGAGGACTTCGGAAGGATCTTTATTATAAATTTATCAGGATGTCAATTTTATATTTGATTGACAGAGTGACACTCCAGTTATATCAATCACTTCTGATGTTATCTGCATTTGAACTCAAGTTTGTAAGAGATCTTTTGTCAATCTGAAGATTTTGCAAATATCACTAAATACACACATTTTTATATGCATACATATTATTTATAAGTTTACCTCATATATATTGTTTATATATTTGGAAGAGTCATTTTGGTGGCAAAAGTGTCAAGGGAAAAATAAAATGAATTTCAAGTGTGTGGATACTTTTGTTCCTATGTAAATAATGAAATAAAGGATTTATTATGATTTATCCATATCTTCTAAAGTTTAAAATCAAAGTTGAAAGCCCATATATATTTCTAGTTTAACTAAACACAGGTAGCTCAAAATCACGTTTTTAGTACTTTAAAAACCTTTACTACTCCTACGATCTCGGGTATTAGGAGTAAGATTTCTTTCAGTCTGCATTTTAAGACATTCTATAGATTGTATGTATTGTATTTATTTGCCTCTCTTCCTCACTCCAACATAAAAACAATCCATGAACTTGGCTGCATCAATGAAATTATAAGTTCATTTTTGTTTTTTGCTTTTTTACCTATACATTTCTCTCTTCTAATTTTCATTTCCTTTCTTTCTCAATATGCTTCAAGTTTCATGTTGTCTAGGAAAATTTACCAACCACTTACCAAACAAAAATATATTTTGTCACATACCTGTCTTCAATATACATAACCTTATATTTTTGATTTTTATTTATTATTTTATCTATGATATGATGGGTTATGTGTTTTATATGCCTTAATTTGGAAGCAGATTTCAGAGCACACAGTAGTTGCCTAAATGCATGTTTCCTCATTATTTTGACTATCTCATTAAAAACTTAATAATAATTGCTTAAATATTGATAACCAGATTACTGATTTTTTCTGATCTAATAAAACACATGGTGAATAGAATCTTTTTCATAATTATTAAATTCAAATATAAAAAAATTCTAAATGATGAAATTATTACATTGGTTAGAAAGTTTAGAAATCATTCATCAAAAGGATAAATTAGGATTTACAGCTTTTGGTAGTCATCTCTGTATGTTTACCAATCTCACTGAGAGACTCAGATATGAAGTCTATCCACTTAGCCAAAAAAAGGGGGGGCTGTGTGCAAAAAAATGTAAGTGGTCCTGTAAAATTTTTAGTGAAAAATTTTTTTTATAAATTTAGTACTTCAGTTGCAAATATTGATTAGTTAAATCTTTAGTCATTTTGAGTTCCAGTGGTGAAGATATCAGAAAAGAAAATTAATTTTAAAATTCAAGTGCATTTCACACATGGCTAGACATTTCTCAACATGTGCAATTGTTGCAAAGGGGAAACATGTGCAATTTGTTAAACAATATTGCTAGACACCATGATAGTATTTTATGCCTATTAAGTAAATGAATCCTCTCAGTAAACACATGCGATAAATATTCTTAATTCAATAAACATAAGATAAATGTCATCATTATTATAACCACTTACAAAATGTTCAAAGGCAAAGTTACTCCCAGGGCCTCACAGTTAATCGGTTTGTAAAGCCAAAGTTTAATAAGGTCCACTTTGCTCAGAGTTTATGTGTCTTACTCTTATAATACCCGGTATCCTTGGTTAAAAAGTTTAACAGGTATATAAATGCTAACTTTCTGACCACCTTGTTCTGACCACCTGCCTTTCTCTGTGAATGTATTGCATCTCTCAAACCAGATAATAACTTCATAACTTTCTTTTGCATATGAATTTATCTGGTAAAGTTGTTAGTAAGCACAGGGTAGACATCAGCCCTTATAAAACAGCATTAAATAAATACCATGATTATTATCATCATAATTTTTTTTAATTTTAACTGTTGGGTTTATAATCATGTGCAACAATCTATTTCACCTCAGCAGAATGGACTAAACTATGATACACATATGTGTTCACACAATTTTGAGGAAAACATAAAAAAGGTAAAAGAATCAGTTATTGGATAACTAATGCAGGGTAGAAAAATAAGTAAATTTTGTTGTGGTGATCAACTTTAAAAATTACAAAATCGTTGTTCTTTATCAGGAAAGGTAAAAAGATGTGCCAGAAAATTAATTTTTCTGTGAGCTTTAAAAAATGTATATCATGAAAAAGCATGGAGTTGCAGCCTGGTTTGCATATAAGTCTGTGACAGAAGAGATCTACACTGCTTAAAGAAGACTATTAATCATAGTTAAGCACATTCATCTTACTTCTTTCCAGCTAACCAGCATAATGATCAGGATTATTATTTCTAATTAGAGGAAGTAATAGATCATGTATAACCTTAGGATGAGTCTCATTAATTAACCCAGGTCCTAGGGGACTTCAGATAGAGGTGGTTAGGCACTCTGTCTTTGTCACCGCTCACACCATAGGTTTACACTTAATACATATGATCAAATGTAATTGAAACTACAATTTCTAACATGTACGAGATGTAAAAATGCAGATAACTATTCACATGTGAACAAACAAGTGAAACAGAACCACTGTGTAAACTGTATTAAACTGAAGTTGCCTTGTCCTTGATTATTCTCGGAGAAGAATTTCCAAATAAAAGGGTCACTGGAGAACCAAAAAGTCTAGTTCGTAATGCTCCTAACACCAGAAAAAATGGGGAACCTTTATATTTAACTGAGTCAGTACCATCCCCTACCATAACTGCAGATTGTAAACAAACATATGTGTGTGTATGTATATATCCATGTGTACTATATACAACTATATAGTGTGTGTATTCAGTTAGTTCCCTTTATTGGACTGATGTGTGTGTGCACGTACATATGTGTACGTTAGGATCCTCAAGCCTGTTGGCTCTTCCATAAGTAGCTCGTCATTGTCATTTAAGTCCCTAAGTCCGGAATTGTTATTCTACACTTTAATACAATAACCTATAAACTGAGTCCCTGTTCCCAGCTTATAATGTGCTAGATTATAAATAATATGGAAAAAATGGAGCTCAGTAATAAGTGTCAGGACAGAGTTAGCATTGTCTCTAATTTTAAGTAACATGGCCAGATTGGGCCTCATTAAAATGTGATGTTTGAGTTAAGACTTAGGTGAGGCCTTTGATCTATGGGTATCTAGGGGATGGACAGCCCTAAGACAAGTGAATGCCTGGCAAGTTCTAGTATCAACAAGACCAACAGCATGGTTGGAGTAGACTGAGCAATGTGGAAACTGGTGAAGAGTACTTTAGAGAAGGAATAGGAGCTAGATGCTACAGAGCCTTCAGGGTCTGCAAAAGAACTCTGGCTTTCCATCTGAAAGAGGTGGCAAGATATGACATGATATAACATGATCCTAACTTAAATGTTGAAACACTTACCCTTGTTGACATTAGACCGTTAGGGAACAAAGAGTCAAGTTTGGAGAAAGCCACCAGTTATTGAGGGTTTATAGGTTGGAGGCATATCCAGTATAGAGCAGGGGAGGTGAAGAGATAGATATTCCATGTATTTTGAAGAGGGTCAGTAGATATGCTGATAGATTGGATATACGGTTTATTAGAAATCAGGGAATTAGGGACATCTCTTAAGATGTTTGGCTCATTCACCTGAAATGATAGATTTGCCATTGACTGACATAGAGAAAGGCTGAGAGTAGGTTCAGGGTTCTTTCATGCTTCAAATAGAGCAACTTACCTTTCATCTGTCTTATATATTGTTCTGCTTAAGATTATTTCAGGTGCTATATAAATATTTACTTCCAAGAACAAATAGATTTAGGCTGACAGAATTTCTTTGTATATGTATGTTTTAGTTTTCCCTCCCACTCCACCAAAATCTGTAACAAAAAGTGTATAATATTTTAGAATAGCAGTAAGTCAGGGTTCAAAATGACTGAATTTTACAAGTTATTTCAAAATTTTGTATCAGTAAAAATTGAAAATTCATATTAAAGACTATATTAGATATAGTTCAAAGAGAATTAGTAAACTTGAATATAAGATTGATGTATTAGTGCTCTTTAATTCCCGGATTCCATTCAGGTTTTACCAGTTGTCCCAATAATGGCTTTTATAACACAAGCAACTGGTACAGAATCATGTAAATTTCCTGGTTTTGACACTTGTGTTTAGGTAAGAGAATGTTCTTGTGTATAGGCTATCTTAAAGTAAACAAGAGTGGTAAAGTATCATTTTGGCAACTTAGTCTTAAATGTTTCAGGAAAAAATATGTTATTTGACCAGTCCTTTGAACTTTTCTGTAGATTTGAAATTGTTTTTAAAATAAAATATCACTTCAAAATATTTAAAAATTTTAAGATATTTCCATATGACTTTATTCCTCAAAATCAAATATA
This sequence comes from Enhydra lutris kenyoni, assembly GCF_002288905.1. Lineage (NCBI taxonomy): Eukaryota > Metazoa > Chordata > Mammalia > Carnivora > Mustelidae > Enhydra > Enhydra lutris. The sequence continues at coordinate 16,053,213 of NW_019154100.1, read as the reverse complement.
CCAAGTTTCAGAAACTAAGAAAACTGTGTATTTTTTTAAACCTCTTTATTTTCGGTACAAATGATTTACATTACAATACAAATTAGCTCTACTAGACCAAATTCTGAATTCTGTAAGTTAGTTTTTACCTGATTTTGACCTCTTTGGAAAATAAAATCTGGAAGCAAATAGATTGAATTAAGTAATTGAAATACCACATCTAGTAATACCTATGTATTTTCTTCCTTATCTCAGACTCTTTAAATTACAAAAGAATTAACTGAAAATGATTATGCCTCTACTCAGTAAGGACAAAAACATAATGTAAGATAAAATGAAAAATATAAAGTATCTTCAGAGATTTTGATATCAGGTTTCTGTTCTACACTCAGGGTCTAGAAATATTTACAAGTTTGAGAAAGTGTAAGATTTCTATGCCTGGCTCCCATTTGTATTCAGTTCTGTACCCTCATGGATCTTGTCTTTCATACCAGTTATAATTAAGATATGCAACATGTAACAGGGAAATAAACACAAAAACAAATAAAATATAACAGTGGTTTAGATAAGATACATGTAAATTTTTCTGTCGTGTAAATGAAGTCCGGAAGTAGGATCTCTAGAAATAGGGCAAAAAAACAGTTCCACATTTTTATCAGGCCTGTTACTCTCTTTCTATCCTCCATCTGTAGTATCGTCAGGTCACCTCATTATCAAAGACGGCTGCTGGTCCTTATAGTATCAGATTTCATCCTGGCATCCTGAGGAAAGTGACTAGAAGCTTTCACTCTTCCTTTGTAAAGAGTATGTCTTGAGTTTCCATAAAACACTTCTGTATTAGTCAAATTGGGCTGCTATAATAAAGTATCATAGATGGGTGCTTTAAACAACAGACATTTACTTATCACAGTTCTCAAGGCTGGAAAGCTCAAGATCAAGGTGACAGTTAAATTTTATTCTGAGTCCTCTTCTCTTGGCTTATAGGTGACAGTCATCTCTTTGCCTGCTCACATGACTTTTTGTGTGCACAGATGCTAGATCTTTCTTTTACAAGGGTACTAATCCCATCAGGAAGCTCCCACTCTCCTGACTTTATCTAACCTTCCTTGCTTCCCAAAGGCCCTGTCTCCAAATACCACCACAGGGTGGGGCAGGGAAAGGAGGATTTCAACATAAAATTTGGGGAAACACAATTCAGTCTATAGCAACTTTCAATTATAGACAAAATACACATTTTTTCCTACTTAGACTTCTTATTTGCGTTCTTACATGGCAAGACACCAAAAGTCACACCTTCTTAAACTCTTTGAAAGAAATACATGTTTAAATTCTGCAAATAGCAGCAACAGTTTCCAAGATACAGGTGTGATGGGAGCTGCCAGTGTTTCAGAATTACCCTTTGCCCTGGGTTCTTTTACTAAGGATGATGAGGAATATATGATAGTTGTGATAGTAGCAGTCTTTGGTAGTAAGATCTTTCTCCCTACTTCAGGAGTATTAGTGCACAAAGTAGTTGTTTATTTTTAACTTATCAGACTTGAAAATGGCTATGAAATACTGCAGGTTTGGTGCTATCAAATTAAAAAATTCTCTTTGGTCTTCTGGACTCCAAATTTCCTCTGCTGGATTGGTTTTCTTTTTCTTTTCCTTCCTCCCTCCCTTCCTTCCTCCCTTTCTTTCTCCTTTCCTTCCTTCCTTCCTCCCTCCCTTCCTCCCTCTCTCCTTCCTTCCTTCCTTCCTTCTTTCCTTCCTTCTTTCTCTCTCTCTTTTCTTGATTTTATTTATTTCAAGAGAGAGACAAGAGAGCAGGAACAGAAGAAGGGGCAGAGGGAGGAGGATAAGTAGGCTCCCTACTGAGCATGGAGGTAGATGGCAGATGTGAGGCTCAATTCCAGGACTCTGAGATCATGACCTGAGCCGAAGGCAGAAGCTTAACCAACTGAGCCACTCAGGTGCCCCATGGGTTGGCCTTTTTTTTTAATTGCAACAACGTTTAGCTGAATTTTAAAGCTTTTTGAACGGGCATTGGAAAACATGACAGATTTGCCTAAAACCTTGGCATTTCTAGTATAACAACATTAAATGATCCCTTAACACCAGAGTCTCAGTGGTGCTGATGTTAAATCACATATCATCCCTTTAATGTAGAACGTATTAGGTCAGGAGTTTTATCTAACATCATTATCAAAGGGACTCTATTCCACAGAGCCTGGAAACTACAAATAGATACCTAAAGTTTTCAGTGTTTTGTTTTTATGTAGTCTTATTTTGTAAGCTTAATTTGTAATAAGAAGATAGATGAGGAAAAGATTGCCAGATAATTTGATTTTTCCTGAATTTCCACTTGGAACATTTGACTTTTGTCACTGGTAGAGCATCATCATTCTTCTAAATTCACTCTTTATCTAAATTATCTTCATTTTCCTAATGCATTTGAACTATTTATCCATTTACCCACCTCTAAAAATGACATACTCATTTCTGGATTTTGGAATCCTCTATAGCCTGTATTCTAGTGGATTATATACTTGCTAGTAATAAGGTGTAGAATGCAATTGTTCTATAGCTTTATACTGTCCTTTATTAATAAATAGTTATGATGCCTTTAAATATTCCAATAAACCTGTATATCTGAAAGGCACTCTAAAACATATTTTCAAATAAATTATAAATATCAGACTCAGTGTGAATTTAATATAATCTAATTTATTTTAATAGAATGGTAAGCTGAATGTTGAGTTTGGGGAAGATCATCTTAATGAGTGTTTGGGTTCAGATTTAATGTTTTGCTCGAAAACCTTTATTTACCTTGAGATTCTCACCTTTATTTAAAAATAAGGAGTAACAATTCAAATTAAGTGCAAAAAGGCAACTAAAATCCACATGTGTTAGCATTCCTTTTTTTACATGTGCAAAACTTTAGGAGTTCTATCTGATTTTATAATTGGTTGAAAAATAAATTGAATGCAAGTCTTTAGATAAAGTTGTGTTTTAGTGTTTCTTATTTTAGCTTTTAAATGAGGGGGAAAGGGCAACATTGCAAGCCAGTAGCTTAACCTAGTAGGCACTTTCTATATATTAACTGATTGAGCACATTTGGTTCAGGAGAGAACTGCGAAGTTACTACAAACCCAGCTCATCTGTCTACCTCCTAACTGAACTAGAGTCAAACCAGGAACAAGGAACCTTTGTCCTCTTTACAGAGGAAAGTAAAATAGAAACAGATACAATAGATTAAAAAGGGGGAGAAGTAGAGTAAAAGCAGAAAAAATAAGGATATTTTAGTATATTATAACTAATGTGAAGATTTTAACATTTCCCAAGTGCCTATATACTCATCAGAAAAATTACATTTCACCTAAGATTGGAGGAAAATATATTAGAAGATATTGGAAGAATATTTTAACTTACGTTGTTCAAACAAACAGGAAGAAAGGACATCATATGTTTATTATATTTACTTTTTAATTTTTTTTAAGATTTTACTCATTTGAGAGAGAGACAGAGCATAAGCAGGGGGAGTGGCAGGGAAAGGAAGAAGCAGACACCCCGCTGACCAGGGAGCCCGATGTGGGCTCAATCCCAGGACCCTGAAATCATGACCTTAACTGAATGCAGACCCTTAACCATTTGAACCACTCAGGCACCCCCATCATATGTTTCAATGGGTGTTTTTGTCTAATTACATATTTAAGAATACTTTCTAAAAGGGAAATTCATAGCAGTAAAGGATATCTTGAATCTACTTTCAAAAAGTAAACTGATCTAGAACTATTCATCTTAATGTTAAGAAGGCTCCAGCAGTTGCATGTTTTGTTCTAAGTATTTTTTGTCAAACTGTATTTAGATGGGATTTATGTAGTGGTAGATTAAAGAGGACCACTTTTATTTAAAAGTCTACCTATTAACATTAAATTCAGGTAAAGTGCAAGAGCTCTTCTTTACCACCATATTGAAAACAACTTTACCTCCCCACACACCAATAACAGCTATCATTTTATCTGATTTATTTTATTTCCTGGTGTGTTTCCCTGTTGACTGTATATTTGTTTGTTTATTATCTATTTCTCCATTAGAATATAAGCTCCACTAGAACAGGCACTTTTTTTTTGTTCAACCAAGAAACCAGTAGTGACGAAAGCAGTGAACGGCATAGAGTAGGAGCACCGTCAATTTACAGATTACTGTTTAGCAAACAGACCTAATTAACTGGCCCTCTACTCCCCAAGCAGAGAAAGAAAGCACTGAGGAAACAATGTGTAGAGGCAGACAGGCTGAAAGAGACTTCAAACCATCTTACTGGACAAGTGATTCGATAGATGGATTTCACACGTGGCGCAAAACTCTATAGTAGGTGTCTGTCAAATCAGGGCTCTCTATCATTTGGTCCCTTTCTTCTAATCTTTCTTTCTCCACTATATTCTGTCTGCTTTATTCACCGTCCCACAAATTGTGCCTTTTGTTTTCTTCTCATGGCTATTCAAACACCATTTCCTCTTCATAGCTGCCTTCCTCTGCCCTATACCTGACTAGACTCTCCCTCTCTTTGTGGAGTGAGTATGCTTGTTAATATATATTTAGTCAAAACACAGGGTTTAATTGAGTTACTAAGTAGATCTGTCTATCCATCCATATTACAGAACTTAAGAGCCATATTCTTAAAATTGTTAATTTTTATTTCATGAATTAAAAATAAAAGGGTCCTCTTCATAGATAATGTGAGTAATTTGTCCATTTATCCAACTTTTCTTTTAGATTACCCCTGTTCCTGGTACTCACCCGCTTTTAGTTTTTGTGAACCCCAAAAGTGGTGGAAAGCAAGGAGAACGGTATGTTTTTAGAAATCGGGTTTATTTTCTGTGTCATGTGTATATAAAAAGACAAAATTAGTGTAAAAACATTTTAAAACATTATTCCCTATGGTTAACAATTTTAATGTCAAATAAATAATTCTAGCATCCTTATGTAATATATTGATATGATTTCTCCTTATTTTTACAGTTTAAATATTAATATAATAATGGCCTTTATAGTTATTTTTATTATCATGTATTGGGTATCTGAATTCTCTCTACTCTATCGCCCCTAGCCCCTAACAAAGAGCACTGCATACAATATGGCTCCTAAATACTGTTGGATGCAAATTGGTTCTTCTCAACAAGACAACTTTACGTAAATCATCATTCACTAGTGAGGAACAGAATTTATGTCCAGCTTCTAGACAAATTACATTATAATGATTTTCTGCATGTGTGTTTTTGGAGTACATGATGCCATATATCCTGGAGGAACACAATATATTTAATCTGAATTAAAATGAGCTGCATTATTGAGGTCCCGATATATTGGCAGACAACACAAAATTTTTGTTTTTGTAGTAAGTTAATGGTTAAATCATAATATTTAATAAAAATCTGAAAATCACCACATCAAAGTGTAAATCCTACATGCTTCTTAAAAGGGGTGTCATAAAAATGCAGTTGCACTTGCTTTAATAATTTCTAGAAGTCTTTACTAATCTCAGCCCCCAAACGGGCAATCAAATAAAAGCATCCATGTAAACACTATGATAATAAAATAGATATTTCCATTATGGTTCATCAAATAATGAAGTTGAAAGTTGAAATGTTTTCATGATTAGTGAAATTTTATAATTTCCTTTCCAATCATCTTACTTTCCAGCTTTATTTCAATGAAATGAAGAGTGCTGTTCAATTCCCAATCAACAAAATATTATTTCTACTGAATTTTTTTCCTTCATTAACATAGAGTTGTATATTTTTTTTACTTTGCTAAACATGATAGAAATTATTTTAAATAGCTAGTAACTTGATAAAATATTTACATTGTTTTACTAAAGAGAATAGTTGCCTCATTTTTGGAGATATAAAATAGTAATTAAATAATAATGCTAAAATGATTTTCTCCTTTACTATGAAAAGTCTGCCATCTTTATGTATTATGGACATTTGGAAAAAAAGTAAAGTCTTTACACAGACTTAGATAGGATTAAATTTGTGTTGAAAATGAGAAACAAATGAAGTATCAAAAGAAAGAAAGAAAGAAAAGGTATATTTTCAAAAGGAAAACATTCCCCTCAAATTAGAACATGGATCATGCAGGATGATCCTTAACTGAATATCTGACTTTCCCTTCTTCCATCAAGGAAAAAATACACAGATACACTGAAGTCATAAGTAAATTAAGTGGGGAGAAGGGATGACATTTGAGTGCTCCTGTATGTATCCCCACTTATGTTTTGTTCTTCATACATGAACAGGGACCGATCAAAGTCACAGATAATGCAAATATGTAAGCATGTAAAGGAAACCTATTATGAATGTAAATATAAATTTTCCTGATGAATGAATAAGAGTCATCTTTCACAAACAATGATATTTCATTCAGGATTTCCTTTAAAAAATACTGGGTTTCTTGACTTTGATATGTTAAATAAGTAGCAAAAGTTTACAAAATTATAAAGTCACACAGTTTCCCTGTATCAGTCAACAGGTGTGAAAATGTTCACATAGCATTCATTCATTCAAACAGCAACACCTGAGTGAATCCAGACTACTAGGAACTGGGGATAAAAGACCTAGAATACAGCCATGCAGGGAGGCAGGCCCAAACAGATACACCATAATATCATAAGATGAATGCTGAACTAGAAATGTTTAAAATAAAGGTGCTGTGGAAGTTCAGAGGAAGGAAGGGTATCTGAAGACTGAGACATCTTTGGACAGGAAGTAGCTTTTGAGTTGATATAAGTAGATGATATGTGTAGATTTCCAGGTGAAGGGAAGAGATTTGTGAAAGCGTGTTGTCTTTTTAGGGAATGAAGAGATAATCACTAAAGTTAAAATTTAAGGCAAAGGAAGGGAAAGGGAAGACTTAACCTATGTTAAATATAATAAAATATTTTTTGTTGTAAATAACTTGACCCTAGGAACTTTTCATCACAGAAACAACATGGCTGTATTTAACCAGCCCTGTGTAAGAGGACAAGATAGGTCTAGACTGTATAGAGCTGGTGAGAGAACTGGAATGCCTGAGCAAAGGCAGTGAGATAGAATTGCCAAGTTTAATAGACATTACTGTTAGAAGGTACAGGACTGTTCTCCAGTCGGGTTCAGATGCTGGGGAAAAAGAAGTACTGAGAATGACTCTTAGGATCTTTCTTGAGACACTGGTTCATATAATCAATCAAGAACTAGAATGTGAGGTTATTGCAGATTTGGGAGTGGGGTGATAGAAACAGATACTACATAGTGAATTTGGACAGTTCCTATCAGTAAAGATAGTCTGAATATGTTTGTAAAATCTATTGTAATATTTTTACATTTATGTAAAAATTAACTTTTAAAAACTAAATATATTCCTTCATTTTTAATATTTTATCTGAGAATACCAATATGGAATATGTATTTACTTAGAAACAATTATGTTGCATTTGTTGGACAATGATTGATTTCTTCTGGAAAAAAATGAATTATTTAATATGTGTCCATCGAAACAGTTTAGCAGTTGTGTGAGCTGACTGATCAGATGATGGTTTATGTGAAATAATTAAGCAGATGGGATCACATTCTTTGGTTACATGCATACATACAACATGCACAGTCCTATCTTGTATGTGGGATAGATTTCAGCTTGATTAGATTGACCCCAAAACCTGTAAACTTCACAAGGATCAATTAGAGGAAGGTAGGTAAGTAATTTTATTCTGATACTCTTAAAAAATGTATTTGAAATCTAACTAGCTAAACAATATTCAAAAACAGGATAAATAATATTCTAAATATATATCCATATTTAGAATGTAAATACCACTATTTGTAATTTATAAGCTTTATTGCCCTTAATTGGCTACTAAATCTCTTTTTCTTATTGAGCTGTTATACTTCTAGTGTTATTAGTGTAAAATTTATCAAATATATTTAGTTACAACCATGTATATAATTATAACATTAAGAGGTGCTATTTATTTAAAAATTGGAGAGTATCACTAAAGTCCTTTTTCCCCCCCATATTTTCATCTTTATAGAATTTATAGAAAATTCCAATATCTACTAAATCCTCGTCAAGTTTACAGCCTTTCTGGAAATGGACCAATGCCAGGGTAAGTCCAAGGGTAATATCATTGCCATTGACTCATTTAATAGTAATTAACAAAATAAGCAGCCTGATGTACCTAGAAATAATGCTATTTGAATACAGCAGCCAGATTAGTACACATAAAAACATTGAATATCAACTATATAAGAGTAACCAGTACAGATGCTATTTTTAGCATCTGAAATAGTCTGTTTCAAGCAGATTTTTTGCCCCTTCTAAGTTTTGTGAAGTACTGCTCTACTACTACTACTACTACTACTACTACTACTACTACTACTACTAATCACACAAACACACTGGCTGGGTACCTAAACATCCAAACCGTCTGTTTGAAGAATCACTGTCTCTTCTTCTCCTTTTTAAATATAGAAAGAGGATCTACTATAGAGGAAAAAGCTAGTTAACAAAGAATAGAAATCATGACATGATGTTTTCATTTACTGCTTACGAAATCTAGTGACCACCACTTTCTTATAAGACACTTTATTAATAGGTAAGACATGGCAACAGAAGTTTATTTTTTCTGGCAGCAAACCATGTACCTTTTACAACACTAGTATATGCTGAACTCAGTCATCATTACTTTGGCCTTGTTAACTAACTAACAGCGTCTTCCACTGACCTGTTTTCTCGCTATCAACTTGAGTAAGCATTAGATCAGATGTAGTGGAAGGAAGGTCTGTAATGCTTATCTGAGCTTCTTTATTAATGAGGAAACAGCAGCATAAAACATCAATGTGATTAAAATAAGTTTTCTGGGTTATTCTCAGAAACTAGAAATCAAATATTGAAATTGGACTCTCTTAATGCTCAGAATAAAGTGTATACTGTAGTGTCTAATGTTAAATACATGTAAGTAAAATACAGTGAGTTAGCACAGGCTCCTGCAACACTTTCTTCTCTTTCCTCTGCTCCCTGCCACCTGCTGGTCAGCACCTGCTGAGCAGTGATCTGGAGAGCCTCCTTGCTGTAGAAGGCAGGATCATCCTAAGCATTTAGTTCAGAACAGTGTCTTTGTCAAGTTCCAGACTCCAGAATCTAAAGGGTCATGATCAGATTATTGGCTCCTTGAGGCGCAGGCAAGAAGTCCTGATCTAGAGAAAGCCATGCAGAAGTAAAGTCTTAATGTTGACACAGAAGCTTAGTCAGAATGGCACTTTTTCTTGTTCTTCAATATTCTCCAAATTTCAGAGTAGTAGCTCTTATTCTAAAGGCTCAAGCAATGGTGTGTTCAAAATTTAGCCATTCCAGGACCTCTGGAGTTCTCTGCAGACCCATAAATTGAGGATTTGCCTGTATTCCATAATTAAATGCAATGCCTACTGACATGCTAATTATAAGCCCATGTGTCTTTGACTCATTTCTGTAAAATGAGAAAAGTAATACCTGTCTCATCGGATAGTTGTGAAGTTAAATGGGATGATACCTATGAAGCATGTAAAAATATTCTTAGTACAAAGGTCCTCAACTAATATTCCTTATTCTCAATACTATTTATAGTAATATTAGTTAATAATTAATAATTGCATGTTTGTAGCTTTATATAAACATTCCATAATAATATTGATTTTAGCCTTGTTTTCATTTTCATTTTTTTCCCCACTCCACTTTAAATGTGTACTACATGCTTCTTTTCACTCTTTCAATTTTAGGCATCTTATTATCCAGTACTCGATTTTAATACACTGAAAAAATAAAAGTAATATATGTACTTGTGAAAATCCACATTACAATGAGTCTCATTTAGAAAGTAAGTTAAAGACTCCCGTTCAAGCACTAACACTCCTCATGTGATAGCACTGCAAATTGTTTGTGTGTATCCTCCAAGGACTTCTTACAAGAGCATACAACCTAATGTGTATATGTGACGTATTTACATACAATGTATTCATGCATACAGAGTATTCATATACATACACATATGTATGTTGTATGAATAAGTAGATGTTTTGAATAAGATTTTATTTATTTATTTGACAGACAGAGATCGTAAGTGGGCAGAGAGGCAGGCATAGAGAGAAAGGGAAGCAGGCTCCCTGCTGAGCAGAGAGACCAATGTGGGGCTCAATCCCAGGACCCTGGGATCATGACCTGAGCCAAAGGCAGAGGCTTTAACCCACTGAACCACCCAGGCGCCCCTATTTAACTCGGAGTACAGATCGTTTATTGTTCTGCAACTTGCTTTTTTTTTTTTTTGTAACTCAAAAGCATAAGATGGATATTGTTTGAGTTCAGCAGATATTGATAAGTTTCATTATCTTTAAGAGCTGCACAGTATTCCATGGTTTTGTTAGCTGTTCCATTATTGATAAACATTGAGGTTGTCTGTACTTTTCAATTATTACCAAATTTGCGAAGTTAGCATTTATCAATGTATTTATGTCTTTTGAAAGTTTGTCCAAATGTTTGCATAGAATGGTTGATATAGGTAGAATTGCTTGATTGAGAATATTTTCCATTTTAATTGTGTAAGGTTCTGCCAAAGTTCTAATCAAAATATTTTTATTGAATTATAATCCCAGCAGCTATGTATATAAAGCTAATTTCCCACAAGATTCTTTAAATTGGCTACCTTCAGTAATTTCTGTTTTAGCCCAATGTGATAGGTGAAAATATACTTGTCATTTTCATTTGCATGTGTTTGATCAATTATAAAGTTTACTATGGCATTAATTAGATACTTTTCTATAAACAACAGAAATGTACCCGGGCTTATTACCCAAAATAAAGGTCAATTATGAGGTCGCTCCTGGAATTAATAGAAAAAATAAAAAACTCTGTTTCAGTAAAGATAGGGATCAGGACAATTTGAGGAAATGGAGTAGCGGGACCAAAAGGACAAAGTCCCATGGTAGTTCTTTCCAAGAGGAATTGATTCCAGTTGCTTTTAGTATTCTTATTTCTCTGCTCAACATTCAGATCCCAGTGAAAAGTATATTTATTGGTTTTTCTCATTTCCCATGCCACAGCCTTGGCTTGTTTAGGATGGGGGATTTTGACTGACAGTCCTGTCGAGGCTTTATCTACATGGTTTATTCCCGTAAGGCTAGACAGGGATATATAACCTGAGGATGAAAGAGGAATTCTTGGAGGGAATAAACCGTAGATGTTCAGCACAGTGCAACCATAGGGCTGTCCAATATCCCTTCTTTTCTGAACACAACAATTGAAAAAATTATACTAGTCAAAATTGCTAGTACCAAATGCACAACTGAAAGCACACATTCTTCTAAAATGTAGACACCCCAAAATTTCATACAGTCACAATATACAACTCCAAGTCCTGGTTAGCAGGAAACAACTGGAGATGACTACTTTCTCCTCACTCTCCATACATTTGGGATTAACATACAGAAATGTAATGAGAAATTTAAAAATTTAACTACAAATGTGAATTTAATTGAATGATGATTTTAATAATATAAAGAATGAAACACATGTAAAGTCTGTGGCACTGGATTTGCAACTGGTTGAAAGCTGTAGGTGAAACTTAGAATGTTTCTCCTGCTTATACATTTTTACCCACTGCGGTGACCCGTTTTTACCTGATAGTTCTGAGACTTCGGTAGTATTGTTTATATAGTGCTGAATTAATCTCTCATTTGCCGTTACTGAAAGGCATGGTGGTATATGGCAGTATTAAAGTTATCTATCAAATATTTCCAGGTCTTCTCCAGGTGTTTGATTATATTTGCTTTCTTTAATCATAGCAATGTGGAGTATCTGTATGGCTTTCTCATAATAAACCTCAGTGATAAAGTAGATTTTCCATGCTTTCTTATCATTTGCCACAGTAACCAGCAATATTCTAGATATTGGCTCTTTTGTTAGCTTGGATCACAGAGTGAAGAGAGATAGAAAGACCCCCCCCACCCGCCCACCCCCCGGCCAGCAACACATACTGCTTTACCCGTGATCCCCATAGAATGAGGGATAAATAAACCTCTCTAAGGCTGTGCCCCTATGATTTGGGGTTATTTGTAATTATATATAGCTTGATCTTTCATGATAAACCAATGCTAGAAGGAGAGATCCTATTAGTACTCTCTATGCCCATTGTATAGTAACAAATCTATTTCTCCTTGGAAATCAGAATCCACTATATTAGGTAACATCCTCTTTTTTTTTTTTTTTTTTTTTTTCTTATTTACCTAGTCCTATGAAAACCCTCAAAAATGTCTAGGTGTCAGTTTTAGCTCCTAATTCAGTGAAAACTTTATTGTCTCATATGGCAGCATTCTCCACTTCGGTGTTAAAGCATCTAAACCATGATAGTTAAAAACTGAGGGGATGGGAAGCAGAATTTTGAAAGTGGATGAACTCATCAGTGTTTGTCAGAGAAAGAGATCCAATAAGGTATATAGAGAAGGATTTATTATAAGGAATTGGTTTATATGCTCTTGGAGACTGACAAGTACAAAGTCTACAGAGTTGATGTTTCAGTTTGAATCTGAAGGCTGGCAAGGTATTTTTAAAACCAGAAGGAGCCACTGTCCTAGTTTGCAGGCATCAAGCTAAAGAGTTCTCTCTTTCTGGAGTAGGGTCAGTCTGTTATTTTTTTTGACCTTCGGCTGATTGGATGGGGCCTGCCCACATTATAGAGGACAATCTCCTTTACACAGTCTACCAATTTAAGTATTAATCTCATCTAAAAATACCCTCATAGAAAAACCCAGAAAAATGTTTGATCAATTATCTGGTCACCCCGTGACCCAACCAAGTTGACACGTAAAATTAACCATCACAATGTGTATTAAGTCTAATTATAAGTTTCATCACTCAAAATGTACCTTTTGGCCCCGGGACCATGTATTTTCTCACATGAGTAAGCAGCATCATATAGTTTAGAGCCTGTGCACACAGCAGAAGTTTGTAGTACACCATTTAAGTTTTCCCACTGATTCAGGGACTGAGCCTTTATTAGGCTATTTCAGCGGTCTACTGACCAACTGCTTCTGCATGATGAAATATAAGAGAAGACTTTTAAGTCTTGGGGGCATCAGCCCACTGCCTTTCTTCCTTCTCATTGAAAGGAATTTTTTGAAAGGATACAGCAACATGTGAGACACTATGATAGTGTATAAGTCATTCAATAAATCAATCGCAGTTACCATTGACAAAGTCATAATGCGAAAGAAAAGTAAATTCAATTGCTAGAATAAATTCCTAGTGCAATGAGGCAAAGGCTACAGTTCCATTATGAAAGGGGTCAGGTGAATTTAGCCTACTTCTAAACAGTTGGCTGAGGCCCTTAGAGTAAATCAACATATTGGAGTTCACTCATTGGTTTCTTTGATGACGACTGAGCATTCCAGAGTCATTATCTACCATTTTTGTTGAAGATTAATTAGTGTTATTTATCTCTTTCGATAGCCTCCCCTCCTACTAATATGAACATGAGCCTTTTTTTGCACACTCACTAGGAGTAACTAAGAAAAATGCTGACTGGGATTCCTTCGGGTCATTTGCAGTCCCAACTATGGGTTAATTCTGAGAAATTCACTTATATAAGCTTTCCTTTCATCACTAATTCTCTATTCTTGTCCTTTCCAAGTCCTTCATAGTCTAAGGCATGTTATTAACCGTTACTGTTGCATTGATGTGTTTCATAAACTCTGGACATCATTCTGCCCAGAAAAGGTAGACAGGTTTTATTGTGTACAGTATGGCTCCCCGGTCAACTGGCCGTCTTTCCTGTCCTCCTTGTATTACTCCTAGTATGGTTGTACTGCCAAGCCGTCTACTTCCTGCTGCTTCTGGCATATCATGGAGAGGCATTGGTAAACCATTTTTTTCTTTTATCCTTAAAGAGTGAGAATAAAAAAGTCCCTATGAGAAAAAAAAATTAGAAAGAAAAAGGTATAGGTTGAAGGAGTGGTGCAGAGTATAGGGAGATTCTGAGTATCTGAGGGGTGGTCCCAAGAATTTCAATGTCTTAAAAGCTCCCCAGTTGATTCTATGCAGCCAGCATAGAGAACCACTAAATAAGTAGATTGATTGCTATATAATAGGTGTTATACGCCATATGATATGGTGCAATTGGGGTGACTTCCCAATTACATGTTTAATAATCATTGTAAATTCTTAGACAGTCATCAGTCTTGCAGTACCGTTTTTATAGGTTGTCACATATGGATGAATCAGTAGCCCATAAATATGTCTTAGATCAAAATTCAGATTCAAATTTCAGAGAAAAATTGTCTCATTGACCTAGTTTGTCCATAATGCCTACCCTATTATTTGGGTCAATACAGTTGGTTTACTTGTTTGGTAGATCTACCAAAACCATTCTCAGCACTGTTTCCCCTAATCAAATAAGGCCAAAAAACAGATGCTCCAAACAAGTATTTATTTTTTTATGTATAGTAAACTTCTGTATTTTTTGAGTAAAGCATATGCTCTTTTATTTGCCCATATTCCTTTTCATATATTTGTCTCTTTTTATGTTCATTTTGAGATCTCATTACGTATTAATGTCATAATTTTATATACATTGCAAATGTTTTCTTCTACTTTGCTCTGTCTTCTTTCAATTTATATATTTTTGTCCATATAAATATTCAAAATTTTCATCTACTAATTCTGTGAAGAATGATTACTCTATTTTATATGTTTTAGAAAACCCTTTCCTCAAGCAAAGATTATGAAATGTTCCTGTACATCTTCTTTTATTAATTTTACATTTTGTTTTAAATTTCTGACCTTTAATCTTTTTTTTTTTTAAGGATTTTATTTATTTATTTGACAGAGAGAGCAAGAGTACAAACAGGAGGAATGACAGAGAGAGAGAGAGAAGCATACTCCCTGCTGAGCAGGGAGCCTGATGCGGGGCTCAATCCCAAGACCCTGAAATCATGACCCGAGCTGAAGGCAGACACTTAACCAACTGAGCCACCCAGGTGCCCCTCTGAATTTCAGTTTTTAAAGATTGCATTTGATCTTAGAAGTGCATTGAAAGATATGGATTAAGTAGTGGTGGAGCACATTTTCCCCCTTACATTGAAATGTAGTTGTCCAGGATGCCTGCATGGCTCAGCCAATTAAGTGTCTGAGTTGATTTCATCTCAGGTCATCACCTCAGGTGGTGAGATTGAGCCCAGCAGTTGGATTTCATGTTGGGCGTGGAGCTTACTTAAGATTTTATCTCTCCCTCTCCCTCTGTCCCTCCCCAACTCTCTTAAAAAGATGTAATTATCTCAACAAAAGCTATTCATTAGTTCACTGTTTCACCACTGATTTGACTATTTTGTATATGATGAAATAATACATATGTTAGAGCATTGCTGCTCTTTGCTTTGTTAATCTGCTTATTAATTCTAATAATAGACTTTTATATACTTTAATTCCCTAATTATTCTCTCAAAATTTAATGCCATTCTCTCTCTGTTGTTTGTTCATGTCTCAAGTTTAAAAAAAAAAAAATGAGTTTGAACGTAATTGCATTGAATTTTTAGTTTCAATTGGAACCCTATGAGAATGCCCTGTTTCTGATACCAGTGCCCACCCTGTGTCCCCATTGGCAGACCCGAGCTTCTAAGAGAGTTGTTCCTTGTTATCCTGGAGGTGAATGACACAGGTAGCTGCTCTTAATGGGGACTGTGGCCAGGCTGTGCTGTAAGCCTCCACTTAGTCCCGTGACTGACGTGCTTGCTTGTCATAACTCTTCCCACACCTGTTTCTTGCAGTGCTACCCCTAATCAAGCTTTGTTGACAGAGTTACTCTTACAGTCATTCCCTTTTAGTGTTTTGCTTTGGAAACCGTTCCATTCTCTAAGGTCTATTTACTAATCTAATATTCATTGTTATTTAGTTTCAACTTTGTTTCTGGTGTATTTCTTTCCCACTGCTAGAAGATATCTATATAGATATATAGATATAAATATACATCTAGATTTAATATCTAAATATAGATTTATACATAAATATAGATATATCTATATAGATATATATAGGTATATTTTTATCTGCTACCATGAGCCTGTAGTTATTCATTATCTAATTTATTTTTTAAAAGATTATTTATTTGAGAGAGAGAGAGAGAGAGAGAATGAGAGGGAGCAAGAGAGGAAGAGAGAAAGCATGAGAGGGGAGAGGGTCAGAGGGAGAAGCAGACTACCTCCTGAGCAGGGAGCCTGAAGCTGAGCTCAGTCCTGGGATTCCAGGATCATGACTTGAGCCAAAGGCAGTGGCTTAACCAACTGAGCCACCCAGGCACCCCTTACTTGTTATTTTAATTTCCCTTTTTCCCATTTTTTCCTGTTTACCACACCATCATTTGTATCTCTTCTCTTATCCTGTCTTTGTTATTTTTTTTCTTTTCTGACAGTTTGTTTACAGAGTAGAGACTTTTCTTGGTGTATTGAAACTATGCTAATCCTTAGTGTGAATTATTGAGTAAATACCAAACTCTTTGGACATTTCTCATTTTGTCTTTAATTGTTTTCAAGACAAAAATGGCTATCTGTTTGTTTATTCCCATTATATCTCCTTATATAAAATCTCTCTGATCCTATTCTATTTAGTGATCTCTAACACTAGTATCTATGTCATAAAATTGGTTTCTTCCTGATAATGCATATTGTGATCTAATTGAATAAATTATTTGGAGGTATAAACTAGTTGGAAAAGATGAAATATAAAATATGTATTGCTTTCTGGTCAGAAAATGATGAGATGTTTTTTTCCTTTACAACGTTAAAGTAAATATGCACATCTCTAGCTTCTCCAACAACTGCATATGCTAATGTGGCCTATGAAACGTCAATAACAAGTTTTTATGTACTTGTGACATAGCTTTTTCTTTTCCGACTCAAAGCTTTGTGAAAGTACAGATGGTTTATTTTATTTGCATACCATCCCTAAAATATTTCAGAAAAAATATCAAGTATTTATTGAACTGAAATAAAATGTAAGATAAATCTTTTCAAATCATGCAAATTATTTTCCAGATTGTTACAATAATGAGGTATAATGAATCTTTCATGAAAGGCGCTTTATAGAAATCTTTGGTTTCATCTAACTGAACTAAATGCAAAACATACATAGTATTAAAAATAAAATTTAACAGTCTACAAATTCACATATTCTGAGTATCATACATACTTACACATAGTGAAATATTTAATATATTCTATTAAAATAAATGTGTAACTTAGAAAAGATATAACAGATTCCACAGATTTTATTACTTTCTTACTTTAAGATATAATTTTATATAACAAACTTTCTACCATATTTTATGTAAATAAAATCCATCTTGAATCGGAACTTATGACCTACTACATATGTCTCTTGCTTTGGAATCTTGTTATGTCAGAGAGTTAAACAAAATCCTCAGAAGGCTGAGAAAAAGTTCATCAAAATTCAGTCTAGCTCTACTGGGAGTTTCCAGAAAAAAATGTTGCTAGTTGTAAAAAAATTTGGTAAGGTAAAAATAAAGCACTCTGCTCACCCTTTCAGTCCTTAAGATTAATCCTATTTTATGATGATTTTGTGAGCCATTTCTTTTTTTGTTTGTTTAAAGATTTATTTATTTGGGGCGCCTGGGTGGCTCAGTCGTTAAGTGTCTGCCTTTGGCTCAGGTCATGATCCCAGGCTCCTGGGATCGAGCCCCATATCAGGCTCTCCGCTCAGCGGGAAGCCTGCTTCTCCCTCTCTCTCTCTGCTTGTGTTCCCTCTCTCACTGTGTCTCTTTCTGTCAAATAAATAAATAAAATCTTAAAAAAAAAAAAGATTTATTTATTTATTTGGGAGGGGGTTGGTGGCAGAGGGAGACGGAGAGAGAAAATCTCAAGCAGACTCCCCACCAAGTGTGGAGTCTGATGCAGGGCTCATTCTTATGACCCGGAGATCATGACCTGATCCGAAATCAAGATTCAGATGCTTAATTGACTGAGCCTCCCAGGTGTCCCTAAATGGGTGAGCATAATTCTGTCTTTATCACTAGAGCAATTGAATTTGATAATTGATTTATATTTTTATATTAAAAATCTTTAGTTTAGTAAAAGTAACAAAACATTAACACATCACTACAATTAACAAAATTTTATGATCATCTGCCTTATAGAAAAGCTTCCCCATTTCAGGTATTAAACAACTCTGTAGTCACTTTCCACATGTATCAGCAAATGCATTATGACTTTAAAGATGTTCAAAAATCTGAAATGTTATTACTCATCTCACAAAGAAACAATAGCTGGCTGAATAACAGTTAGAATAGACACCTATGTTTTTATTTAGAGATTTTCACTTATCTAAATTCCCTGAACACTCTAAAAAGAACAATTTCACCTAATTGCTTCTAGAAATAACCAATTTGTCTATATGATCTAACCTGTTTCTTATTTTATTCTACAGAAGTGAAGCCTCTAATAAATAACAAACTATTTTATTTGAATATTGAATAAACACGCCTGCCCAGCGTGTTTCCCTGGCACGACCTTCCCATAAGCCCGAGGCTGGTAAAGGACATGTCCTTATTAATGAATGAATACAGGGAAACTCATAGTAGATGGTTATCTCAGAATCCTATAGGAATGAGGATCATGTAGCTTACTCCTATAATTTAATTAAAAAGAACAAAAGTGGACAGTATAATCCACACTCAAATAGACTAATGATACAGCAGCTAAGTAAAAAATAAAATGATAACTTAATAATAACAATATTAATAGTAACATAAATTGATCCAGAATTTATATATTAAATGGCTAACAGATGTCAGGAACAAGTCTTAGAACTGCCACTCCACTTCTAACAAAACAAACAACACTTTCTGCTCACATGGCCTTATGTTTCAATGGAGACAGACAGATTAAACTAATAAAATATACATTGTGTCAGTGGAGAAGGTAAATAGAATATACATTGGTAGTGTGTGTTCTGTTTGTTCTTCTTTATAGGTTGAGCAGGAAAGAAGTCGCTGAGTATAGACTAGAAGGACATGAAGGAACAAGCCATTTGGCTATATCATAGAAAAGCATTTGAGGCAGAGAGAGGGACAGAAATTAAAGCATCATGACAGGACAATATTTGACATAATTGGGGGATATTAGCAAGATGGCCAGAGGGACTGAAGCTGAATGGATAGGAGTAGTTTATGAGAATGATACTGAGGGGCCAAATCACGTAGGGTCTTGGGGTCACTGTGAGTATGACAATTAGGTTTGTCCAGGAGTCTTCTGGCCTGTTCCTGGCTTGCCAGCATCTATCCCAATTTAGTATCTAGCCAGGAATTTTATATCTTAAGTACTGTTATTAGTGGGTGCATTATCATAAGCTCTGATGATTATGGGTTTGTGGTCTCTCCAGTTTGTATATCCAGTTTCTGCTATGTTTTCCTCTAGTCGGACGTAAGACACATCCGTCCAATGAATGGTGTTCTCACTTTTACATATAATCATTAAATATGAAACATAACCAGAAAAATGACTATCTTTTCCCAACCATTCCTATATGCAAAACAAACAACAATTTCTTCTGAAGTGCAGTATATAGTGAGTTCAAAGAAAAAAATAAATATGCACTAAAAATCCTTTTGGCTAACTTGTATACCAGCCCATGGAATCTCATCCCCTTGTGAAATGCAAAGGAGAACAAATATACCAATCAGTAATATTTGTAGAGATTGGGGGAAATCATAGGTTAGATGTATATTAAATAAATGTGAGGAAGAGAAAATGAGCTGTCCTGCCAATTATTTTTAATGAATGCTTTTGAATAATCTTATTCAGTGTTTTTAAAAAAACTAAACATGTAATTGAAATTTATAAGTATTTGTTTTGTACACTTTTATTTTGCAATAAAACTTTTAGCAAAAATCAGCAAAAATGAAAATGCATATTGAATGGAAAATTCAGTTCTGAGTTTCTCTTTTCTCAGAGATAATTGATAATGAATACATGATTTTTATGAAGTACTTATCAACATGTACCATCAACTACGGGAACTCTAGTGGTATCATTGTGCATATTGAAACTATAAGCACAAATATGCTATAGAAGCATCAGTATCTGCTTCTAAATTAATAGCTAATTATCTGCTCAAAACAGCCATTTAAACTGCAAAAGATCTCTTTGCCTATCACTCTTTGAAGAATGACCTTTCATTTAGATCAAGTGACTGTCCTAAGTTAATGTTCATGTTCAATTCCAAGTTTTTTATGTGTGTTATAAGTGAAGTGATTAACTGTTAATATTTTGGCTTCATTGGAGGAAGAACTTTAAAAAGATTCAGCAATCCCATTTTTATATCAGAGCAATCAGAAGGCTTTAAACAGAAAATCCATTAAAAAGTAAAACAGTAATGATTTTATTTCTTCTTCCTATGGTGATAATTTGAATATAGATTTTGTTGGAGCACATAGTCATGGCAAAAATATTGTTTTGACTAAAGTCAGAAACAATAGATAAAAGCATATGGTCTGAATTGGTTGTGGTAACTGCATCCAAAGAAATTTTACTATATTATTAATTAAAATAGAAGCCTTAATTGTCAAATTCTATGTATGTGCATATGTGAGCATGATCATATATACAAACACACACAAATTGCTCAGTTGTGCTATAGATTCTATAGTCACTAAGAAACCTGGAAAAATCAAGCAAGTAAGGCTCAAATCTCAGATCATTTAAGTAATGGAGTCCTTAAAATATCTGTGGATAATACTACTCCAGTAAGTCTTTTTCATTTTATAACCTTCTCTTTCATTTAAAATTCTACCACTGAAGAAGTGTGACAGTTTAAAATAATTTAACATAGAGGCCTGTAGAAATCTACAATTTGATCTCATCTTGTCATCTCTTCATAAAAATATTATTTAAAATTATCTTATGAAAAGCTGACCAAATATAAAAAATGTTTAAGTCAATTAGGCAGTTCATTAATGAAATTATTATACTTGATTAGCCAAAAGGCCAAGAAATGAACATTAATGAAATTATTAGGCTATTATTCTCGACCTTATGATGTAGTGTCTGTGTGCTCTTAAATTTGCAGTCTGTTGTGATTTCTTATTCTAAATACATATACGTATATGTACATATTTATATATAATGTCTAAAACCTGATTTTTACACATTTTTTTCTTAAAAAGGTCATCAAATTTTATAAATATCACACCCCACAAAATCAGTATTCACCTTTGCTCTTAATTTATCAATGAGGTATCATGGAAAAGAAAGTACTTCAACTTGTTATTCCTACCACTATGAAAACATCGCTATGCAGGTCTATCTTGACTCCCTCCTCTATTCTCTTTTCAGATGTGGCTTCTCTCCTAGATAAAGTGTATTCACCTTCCTCTCTGGATCCCTGCTGCTCTCGCTTCTTTGGCTCTTCTTCATTATCCCACCCCTTTGCTATCACATCTTGAGCTGTTCTCTTCTATTGCCTTTTTATCATAACTATGTAGGCCCTTTTTTAAGATCTTATTTATTTATTAGAGAGAGAGAGAGAGAGAGCGAGGGCTTGAGTGGAAGGAGGGACAGAGGGAGAAAATCTCAAGTAGACTCCATGCTGAGCATGGAGCCTTACTTAGGGCTCTATCTCATGACCCTGAGATCCAAATCTGAGACTAAACCAAAAGTCAGATGCTTAACCAACTGCACCACCAAGGCACCCCCATGTAAGCCCTGTTTCTATAAGCCCACTCTGCACTAAAGTGATTTGATTTAGTTTATAAAAGCCTATACAATGTTTACAATGTTATTATAAATTAACAATAAGAATTGGTAGAGATTCAAGACCAAAGGGAATGCAGATAAGTAATTCCTAGGACTGCAATGTTGCAAAAAATGAGCAACATATAAAACTAATGGAGGTTTTTAATTTTTAATTTTTTAAATTTTTAATTTTTTCTTAGATTTTATTTATTTGACACACAGAGAGAGAAATCACAGGTAGGTAGAGAGGCAGGCAGAGATGGTGGGGGGAAGCAGGCTCTCCACCTGAGGAGAGAGCCTGACGCGGGGCTCGATTCCAGGACCCTGAGATCATGACCTGAGCCGAAGGCAGAGACTTAACCCACTGAGCCACCCAGACGCCCCTAAATTTTTAATTTTTAAAAATTTTTGAGCAAATGTAAATCTACTTACCTTCCCATTCCTTTATTTTTTTCACAACTAAATACTTAATAAAATGAGCTGTTTTTCCTACTCTTTCATTTCCTCTTCTGTGTAGTTGGGATTTTGACTCTACTCTCCATTGAGACTGCTGTTGTCAGTAATAAACTTCTGGGTGTAGAATAAAGTCTCGCTTATTTTTATATTTCTTAAAAGTCTTTCCTCCCTTGGATTTTTTTTTTTTTTAAGATTTATTTATTTACTTGGAGAAAGACAGAGAGAGAGAGAGAGAGAGCAGAAGAGCAGAGGAAAGGAATCTGAAGTAGACTCCCTGCTGAGTGAGGAGCCCAATTCTGGGCTTGATCTCATGACTGAGAGATCATGACCTGAGCCGAATTCAGAGTTGGATACTAAATCAACTGAGCTACCCAGTCACCTCTCTTCTCCCTTGGATGTTAGGAAATAATTGTCTCCCATCTCTAGAGTTGTTTCTTCTTATATAATTTTATACATCCTTCTTGGTACATCTCTTGAAAGTCACATTTTCCTAGAATTTCGTACTCAGAATTCTATTTCATGCTTCCTTAATTTTATAATAATAAAATAATAGTGATTCATAGGGCATAGGTCAAGGCTTATGCAAAGTGTAACAACCTTATGTATTGGGCATTTTCTCCATTTGCAGATGAGGAAGCTTATGATCAGACAGTTTAAATAATTTGCTCAAGGTTTTAATCCCATAAAAGAGCAAATCTTTGTTGTATTCTGTCGTGACCATTTTAACTTCTGTTCTGTTCTTTCTTCTTATTTCCTTTCCTGATTTTGATAATCAGAAATATCTGGATTGCTTCTGAATATTGCCTTCCATCTCAAATTTCTCTCTGTAACCCCACATAGATTTACACAACTATTAGGCGACATTTCCATAAGAATGTCCCACAGGTACCTCAAATTTTACATGTCTAATATGAAACTAATTTTTTTTGGCCTTTCCCAAACTTGTTCACTGACGTGTATCACAATATGATGAAGGGGAAGACTGTTCAACTTTCCCTTTCTTCTGACAATGAATTATTTCACACTGTCCAGAAATTCTCATCTAATCACTTTACTGGTTTCTTATATTCACCCTTTTTCTTATATATTAAACTTTCATTCACCTCTTCCTCTTCCCTGTCCACCAGTTCATCAAAGAATTAACTTACCACAGCTTCAAAATTCAACTCAGGTCTTTGTCTCCACTTTTATTAAACCAACCTTGATACACTTCTCTGTTTAATCTGCATCAGCAGCTCCCAAAGAACATTCTACTGCGACCTGAACTGTGTGGGATTTTTTTGTCTGCTTGCTCAGTTAAACCATTGAGATATTGGAAGGCAAGGATTCTATCTTGCTTTTCAGTCTCTGGAATCTAACCCAGTTTCTGGTACAGAGTTGCAGTTAAATGCATATTAAATAAATGAATTGATGCAGGTGCTGTAATCATTTATAAAATTACTTTTCTCATATATAAATATTCTATTAAATGTAACTCTCTTTCTTAGGCATATATAGCTATTCTGTTGTGTTTGATCCCTGTCAAAGAATTTTATTTTTCCTCTAGAGAACTTCATATGTTATTTCCTAATTCACAATACTTTCTTCTTCACATTATAAAATTAACTTGGTGGAAAGATCTGATGTAAAAAAAAAAAAAAAACAAAAAACAAAAAAAAAAACCTCATTCTAATTACTAACAATAAAAGCATTAGGATGACAAAATGGATTTGAGTAGATGTGCCAAAGAAACCTAAGCAACCTAATCTCTTCTGCTGTTACATTTTAGGAGTTAATTTTAGATAGTGTCCTTTGGACCACAGATGATGTCTTTGTGCTTTCCAATTGGAAGTATTAAGAATGAAGTCTTCCAAGTTAACTTCTTTTAAAGATGAGGAAATATGTGTGAATTAAAACTCTTTATCATATATTTCTTTTCATTCTTCACTTCAAAATTTCAGTCTTTTTTTTTTTTACTTATGTTGTAGTCATATAACTTATAAACTTAGAAGAAATATTTAAATTGAGTTTTCATGTACATACATATATGTTAGTATGCAAACACATATGAATTACTTTAGGACTTTGAGGGATGAAGACACATGTATTTGGTCACCAACTTGATTGCATATTTGTAGCACTAAATATAGTTATGTGAATACTGAGTCAAATTACCTCCCTTTAGGGGTGCCTGGGTGTCCCAGTCAGTTAAGTGTCTGCGTTCAGCTCAGGGCTCAGGCCATGATCCCTGGGGTCTTGGGCTGGAGCCCCACCTTGGGCTCCCTGCTCAGTGGGCAGTCTGCTTTTCCCTCTCCCTCTACCTCCTTTTCATTCTTATGCAGAAAATTCTTAACATGTATAGATGAGAAGAAGTGTTAAAAAAAAAAAAAACTGTTGTTTTATGTTCTTCGGTTACTTGGCCCCTAAATACTAATTTATGTTTACGTATATTTAAAACATCCTAAAAGAGTTGCTATTTTCTACATACCAGAATAAATTTATATTTTAAAGATGTTTATAAAAGCATTTTATTATACAAATGAAATCATGAATAGTTTCGATAAAAGGTTAAGACTATTTAGCTAAGTATTACTTTGTCTTTAGTCATTCAAAAATCATCTAGGAGTTTGATATTTTGTAACACATTAATTTCTAAGAATTACGTGCACGAGTCAAAAAGGAACAAATAGTTGGACTGCATTCGGGAGTCTATTGTTTCCTGATTTCTCCTTTCTAATTCATTTTATGCCAGGGAGAATGTTAAAGTTATTTAATAAGATAACAGGAGTTCTCAAGAACAAATATTCCCTCATTTTCTGTCTCTCATAATCTTTTTGGCATTTCTCACTGCCTTTCTCTCTGACTCTTTCTCCTTCTCTTGTAAAATATACATTTGCATAAAATATGTCTTTGATATTTCCAGAGATAATGAAATTAATTTTTCAGTTAATGGTGTACTGGAATATATATTTTCTCAAATACTCTGGAAGTTATTTCTGGCTGTGATGGTAACAGCATTAAGTTATACTGGGTTCATATCCATGAGTCCAAATTACATTTTTATGATTATCCCACTTATCTACATGCCCAAAAGAGTGTAAATTCATCTTTCATACAACATCCTCAAAAGATTAGCCAAATTTGTTTAAAATAGGTGCACTTTCTAGTTTACCTAACCTTTATTAGTAAAATAGAATACCTGAGATATGAGACGACAGGACATGTTTATAATTAGTTTTACTCTAAGCTGAAATGTTGGGGGAGGCACATTACAGTTGATGAGTAATCACTTTGAAGCTGACATTATCAAGATCCATAGGAAAAGATCAAACACAACCCTTCCCCAATTTGGTAGCATTTAGTATAGAGGAAACTTTTGGGGGACATAATTGCTTCATGCATAGATTTTTCTAACCTGACTGCAGCAGCCGTAATAGTATCCAGTGATACCAGTATGTATAGATGCACTTTGGGTATTAGGAAATGAGGTGGAAGGTGTTAGGAATTGTTTTTCTTGACTATAAATATGGTTTTGAAAACAATAACAACATCACAATTCAGAAATTTCAACCAGATTTTATTGAGGCAGTTGTGAAGCTATTTAATCTTATAACTGTAAGAATAATAGGTAACTGTGTACATGCAGGTATGAATATGAATTGAGTTGAATAATAAGAGATAAGTATGCTTGTTTCTGGCTCAAAATGCTTAAATCAGAATGCAGAACTTTTTTAAGGCAAGCTGTTGAGATAAACTATTTTTTCTAAACAAAGAAGAGGAAAAGGAGACTTGAGGGCATATAATAAAGTTATTTTCGATCCTTTGACCTTGTGTTTCTTTAATACAAAGAAACATGAATAGGTACAATTAAATGAGCTTTCATTCCATGCTATCACAATAACAATAATTATGAATCTCATACTGGTTTCTTCTAAATATCACAGAATATAGTTTTATACTATGTACATTGTTTAATTGCTATACATATATTTATTCTTTTTTTTTTTTTAATTTATTTATTTGACAGACAGAGATCACAAGTAGGCAGAGAGGCAGACAGAGAGAGAGGGAGAAGCAGGATCCCCGCTGAGCAGAAAGCCCGATGCGGGGCTCGATCCCAGGACCCTGGGATCATGACCTGAGCCGAAGGCAGAGGCTTTAACCCACTGAGCCACCCAGGTGCCCCTACATATATTTATTCTTATATGTTCAATCTGATTTCTAACTGATATAGCCTGATCATATATAAAT
This sequence comes from Enhydra lutris kenyoni, assembly GCF_002288905.1. NCBI lineage: Eukaryota > Metazoa > Chordata > Mammalia > Carnivora > Mustelidae > Enhydra > Enhydra lutris. Next base: position 16,026,769 of record NW_019154100.1, on the reverse strand, counting down.
GACAGAATCATTTATTTTCTTTGAATGGTAAAACAGGAGATTGGAATGAAATTCCTACATATAGTCATTTAAGAAATCTAATTATAAGACACTTTCCAAGATTATGGAATCAGTACTACAGGTTTTATTTCTTCTTTTTTAAAAAAGTTTTCCCAGTGTGTTTTTAAAATACTGTTGTCAAGTACAAATTAAAACTTCCTGAATTTTCTATATTAGTTTTATCTTCACACTTTTTTAGAAATGGAAAGTAGACTTCTAAATCTTAGTATCTTAATTTGCTTTTAGTGGTTCAAAACCTCACCACCCACTTTTTTATAGGGTGTGCTGTAACGGTGGCTGTTGAGCAAATGTGATAGACAAGCCTCTGACGTGGAGCTGCTAAACCTGTACATTAACATAAGATCTCTTTCAAATTTAGCTACTGTAGATAAATAGGAAATGCTCTAGGAGAGCATGAATGACCAACACTGGAAACTCAAAAATCATTAATCCACTTCATAAGTCATTTTAAGTTTTAATTTCATAAATCTCCATAAAAATAGTCTAAATAAATTCTGGGGCCATGCATGATTACTTCATTATGCATTCATTCTGTGGGTGAACTTCTGAAATTGGTAGGTGAAAGTAGAGTACACAGTACTAAAGTTTCCACTAACAGATATCTTTCCAGACACTCTTTATTCCCTCATCCTTCTTATTGTTAGGATGTCCTTTGAAGTGGGAGCCTCACATCTGCTGGTCTTCACAGCTTAATGAGTGAAAAGTTAATACCCTGCAGAGCCCTGTATTTTTGTTCTTGTCGGGTCTCTTGGATTTGTTTGTTCTCAATCAGACCTATTTTCTTCCCCACTTTCTGTCCCTAATGCAGTGTCATAAGCAGGTCTCCCAGTAGCTGGTTTGCTATAGTTTCAGATCGAAGATAGGAAAATTCACTGCCCATCCAGCTTTGCTTGGTAGGAAGTTCTATTTGTGATTATTTTGCCAGAACACTGGGGTGGGGGGTGAAAATAGAGGAGAGGCACTCTGACCTATAAAACATATATACTACTTTTTTTTTTTTTGACAGATAGACATCACAAGTAGGCAGAGATGCAGGAGAGGCAGGCAGAGAGAGAGAAAGGAGGAAGCAGGCTCCCTGCCGAGCAGAGAGCCCGACGCGGGGCTCGATCCCAGAACCCCGAGATCATGACCCGAGCCAAAGGCAGAGGCTTAACCCACTGAGCCACCCAGGTGCCCGCATATATACTACTTTTAATGAAGGGAAAATAATTGAATTAGTAGTAGTCTATGGATAGTACAATTTAATTTACATACACATATTGTTTATTTTTTAAAACAGCCCAACAAAGCAAATGGCATTAACTTCATTTTAAAGATAAGGAAACCGAGACTGAGGATGATTAAATAAATTTCCAAGGCTACAATTCCAATGAATGAATGAAATAAGGAATGAATGACTCTCTAGTGAAAACAGCATGGATTGAATGAAGTAATAGGCTGAGATAGAGAGGTCAATTTTTCAATCCATTTAGCAGTCAATTTATAGAGAGTAAGCTGGTCTGACAGTCACATGGGGTTTATGTTTGGGGGTAGGATGCTGCTGAAGAACCAATGATGACAGTTTTAAAAGCAACAAGAATGAATAAGAGATGAAACATCATCATGGAGTAGAAGAACAATGGTGAGTCAAATGGATGATTAGGCTTTCACCAGAAACAATTAGCTCTATGGTAAACTTTTCAGCTGCCAGCATATTTTGAAAAACTTTGCTAGCTTTCAATTAGATAATGTTTGAAAATTAAGAGATAGACAAATTAATAGGCTATATAACTGGCAAAAACTGATTTAGGGAGGATTAGAAAATAGAAATTTTATTCCATAATTGTGAAAGGAATTCAAACAATTATTTTAAAGAAGAAGGAAAGAGAGAAACCAAAGACTCACCAGAAATAGAATAGCTTATATGCGAGTGCTACAAGTTTTAAGGAACTTCCAAAATTGTACACATGCTTCCAAAAATGGAAGATGAGGGCATATTTTGCAACTCACTTTCTGAGACAGAATAATTTTGACAAAAAATTAGAGGTGATATCAGGAAGAAAAATAGTCTGTTGTGTTCATGAATATAGATTCAAAATGTCTAAGCAAAATATTAACAAACTGAATCCAGTTCTAAAGAATCTTAATAAACTGTGTCCAATTTGGGTATATAAAAGTATCATAAGGATGCTTTAATGATACAAAAATGTTTAAATGTATATTCCCACATTATTGGTTAAATGAGATAAGCCATAATAACATCTCAAAAGATGCAGAAAAAAATTTTAACAGATCTGTAATGAAAATCCTTACTGTAATAGGAATAGAAAGAAATTTTATTACCTTATAAAAGATGTCTCTCAAAAAAAGGAAAGAAAAAGAATATCTGTAAAAAACATATTACATGAGGAAAATATAGAAATATTCTATTTAAATTTAGGAACAAGATAGGAGCATTACCTCCGAATATCCCAATTCAGCAATGTTTTGGAGCTCTGGGCAGCACAATAGGAAATAACAGTTATAAGGATTGGAGATCACCAATAGTACCAATATTATTGGCATACTATATTCATGGATGAAGAAACTCAATTTCAATTTTACAGATTTTATTTGTCCCAAAAGTGATCTATAGGCTTAATGTTAACTCTGATCAGTGTCCTAATTGGTGTTTATTTGTTTTAATCTTTATTTTTGTGGAATAGGACAAATTAACTTTAAAATATGTATATCAAAAAATCAAAGAAGAAATAATAGCCTAGATACTTCATGCTCTGTGAGATATAGACTTACTATAAAACTACTTAAAGAATTATAAGAATGTGATACTGGTGCAGGCATGGACAAAATATGAATAAAATAAAACAGTTCAAAAAGAAATATACTCATATATGGAAATCTGATTTATGATGGTGCTTGTGTGGTAAGACATAGAATTACCCAATAAGTAAAAGGATGGATTAAAGAAGAGAGAAAAATTGGTGCACAATAGCCACAAGGAAGGAATGGAGGGAGGAAGAGGAAAAAGAAAGAGTGAGAAAGAAAGAAAGAGGATGGAGGTTGGAGGAAAGGGTGAGGAAGGGAAGTGAATAAAAGGGTTCCTACCTCACACCACAACATAGATTTGTTAAAAGTAAAACTGAAATTTAAAAAGAGTATATATGAATTATCTTCTGACCTCTGAGTAGGCAAACTTTTCTTATACAACACAGGTCAAAGTGCTAACCACTTATGAAAAGGTTGATAAATTGGAATACATAAAGACCAAATCTTGTTTATTAAAATACACAATAAAGTTAAAAAAATTTCAATTTGTAGAAGATATTTGTAAAAAAGTATTAAAATTAAGAACAAGTAAAGAATTTTTACAAATCAACAAAGATAAAAAGGAGTAGAGAAAAAGGAGTAGAGAAAGGAAACAAGTCATGAATAACCGTTTTACAAAAGAGGAAACCCATGAAATTAAGAAGTGTAACATTAAAAGTGTTAGAGATAATGTACTCAGCCAAATATCTATGTTGAAAATGAATGCATACATTGGTACAACTTTTTTGGAAAACAAAATGATGCATTAAAGTGTACCCTACTCTAAAAGTAGCCACTGTCCGTGAGCACTAGGAAGCATGTCCAATAATACATTGTGTCCATTGACATGGGTTTAAAAAGGCACACTCACATATATGATAATTAACGGTAGAAACGAAATAACTTCAAATATACATGGAGAGAACTTTAGCTATCACATGATTGAGTCTTAGTAACAATACCAAGTGGAAAAAGCAAAAAGTGAACAGAATGTTGTCTATGGCATGTGCATGATAACTGAAAATTTAAAATAGTGCTCACTTTTGTGGATGAGGAAAAAGGATGCTAAAGGGAAAGAGCATAGTGGTCTATGTAAGTTTTTGGGAATGTTCTCCCACTGGCGTGGGCAGTTGGTACATAAGTACTCAATTTATCCATTATAAAAGACTCAAGGAGAGTCTTTTTTATAATGGATATGATAATAGATATCTATTATAAAAGACTCAAAGAGAATATTGCAGCATGTCTAACAAAAGGAAAGTATCTACCATATAATACCTAAGGAAATATGTGGAAGTCTGATATTCTAAATATTCATTGCTCTTAATATCAGGTGGTGGAATTTTTGTTAATTTTTATACATTTCTATTATGCTTATGCATTGTTTTTATTTAACAAAATGTTTTTCTAGTAATGCTAATTTAAAAGAAAACACTCATGTAGAATTTATAAGATAATAATAAAAGACAACTCAGTAGAAAAGATGGGCAAGAGTTTGAAGATATAGTTCATAGAAGAGATCACGTACTTGTAAACCTACAAAAATATGCTCAACATACTCGCAAACAGGAATGTGTGATTTTACAATAAAAGCATAATTTGGTTTCTCATTATTGCAGAAATATCATAAAGTTGTTTACAAGTAGTGTTTCGGAGTTGAGAGAAATTGACACATCTATAGCAGAAACAGTTCAGAGAGTAGTATGATGGTATAGTAGTTTTCCCTTCTAGATTAGCCTTCAAAACATATGTGTATGTTCACATAAATGTTCTTCAAATAGTGTTAACTATAATACTTTTTTTTTGTAATAATGAAACACTAGAAATAGTTCAACAGTACCTGAAGAGAAATGGTTTATTTGATCACACAATGAATACCTTATGTAATACATTCATTTACTGTAAATCATGTTGCAACATTGTGTGAACTGACACAGAACGATCTCCTTGATATTTTTAAATTTTAAAAAAATGCACACAAATTAACAGGATGTATAGCGTGAGCCTATTCATGTTAAAAATGTGCGTTTAATAAAATTCATATGTGCATATTCACATATGTAAATATATAGAAAAATTTCTTGGATGATTGCATATTATATTACCCATGGTTATCCCTGGGCAAGGGAGGTAAACAGACACATTCCACATATTTCTGTGTTGTTCCAGTTTTTTTTTTTTTTCATTGCAAGAAAGTAGGCATGTACAATTGTGTAACTGGCTGTGTTACCTGCCTTTTTAACTTTTCTCCAAAGTAGGTTGCTTTAATAAGCATAGTGCTATGTGCAATAGCAAAAGAAGCTATGGGCGTTTATTACACCCATCCAGCAGTTAGGCTTGAGTGTTCCAAGGTAGCAAACACTGAGGGCCATGTCAAAAGAAAAGAGAAGCCTGGCTCCCATTTGCAAATTCTAAGTCAGAGGAATCACTGAAACAGAACCCAAAAGCAGTGTGATCAATTTCTTCCAGTAATGGAAGAGTTTGAAAACTCTCAAAGACATATTTGCTGGCATTATAGTTGTATGTATATAATGATTCAAAAGAGAATTTTTGATTAATAAAAATTATCCAATGAAATGCTGTAGTAAATGTCACTTTGGGTTATATGTGAAATGCAGATCACACGCGAGAGAATATTTTAATAAAAATAATTATAATGTACAAGTTTTGTTTTTTAAACTTTAGAGTTGATAAAAGAAAAAATAAAATACAAATTGAATATATGTTCAAATCAAGACGTTAATTCTTTAATTTTAGAATTTTATTCTACATAAGAATTTAATAATTTTCAATAAAATCTTGGTTATCTTACATTTTTTATCAAGTAGAAAAGTCTCTTATTAGATAAAATGCTAAGAATACAAAACTTTACAAGTTCAAATATTAAAATATCAATCATGTGCCATAACATGCTTATTTTTCAGGTTAAACTTTTTCCGTGATGTTCCTGATTTCAGAGTGTTAGCCTGTGGTGGAGATGGAACCGTGGGGTGGATTTTGGACTGCATAGGTAATGAAGACACATATTTAACATGGCTGGGGTGAGAGTGGTAACCTAAAATTCTGTATATTTTATTTTTTTTATTAATGCATTGATATCTTTGTGTGCTACAGTGATATAATCAGACATCTGGCATTGTTGCACATCACTTACTGATTTAATGGGTTTTCTATAATTCAAAGTTTTAATTGACAAAATAATTTACAAGTATCTAGAAATCTTTCTTTTTAAATCCGCTTCTCGTGGAATTTGCTAAACCCTCAGAGCTATTTTCAAATCAGGCTCTACAAATTCCATTGTTTCTTTGCCGTGGGGAGGGAGTCAAAGAGAATCTTAGCATTTGTGATATGTCAAATAGATGTGCTTATTTTATTCAAGCATGGTGCCTCAAAACCTTAGCATCTGTGGACATGCTTAGCCTATGCATCCATATTATTATTACCATAGCTATTTTTTAATTTATTATGTACTCTGTCATAGATGTTGTGCTAAGAGTTTAGCCCCCATTCATCTTAATTCTCACAACTCTGTGACACAGTATAGATAATCCCATTTTAGAGAGAGGCTGTAGGGTGTGGAGAAGTTAAATAATTAGAATGGGATCAGAGAGCTATAAATTGACAGAACTGGGATTAGAGCTCATCTTTTAACCTTAACCTAGATTGTGTCTCTACTTAAGTTTTTACAACTTTATTTTTATGAGAAAACAAAGCAGATACGTGACTGAGGATAAAATGTAGACATGTACACAAAAGGTTGATGATTTAGAAAAATTACCTGGTTTTTCAGAGACAGCTGTCAGAAGTGATTACTGATCAGTAAAATAATCATGAATTGGCCTTCATTAGGAGGCAAATTCCAAACAAATTTCCATTTCCTCATTGACCAATTCTTTTTTAAAAGGGGGTCGTGTCAGGGGCATCTGGATGGCACAGTTGGTTGAGTATTTAATTCTTGGTTTTAGCTCAGGTCATGATCTCAGGGTCCTGAGATCAAGCTCCTGTTGGGCTCTGCACTTGAGGCAGAGTCTGCTTGAAATTCTCTCTTCCTCTTCCTCTGCCCTTCTTGCTTGTGCCCACCCCCCGCTTCAAGTGTATATATATATATATATATATA